>NW_026644823.1:0-86691 GCF_030020395.1 Manis pentadactyla
AGCTGTGGGTTTATCATATATGGCCTTTATTATGTTCAGGTACTTGCCCTCTATGCCCATTTTGTTGAGAGTTTTTATCATGAATGGATGTTGAATTTTCTCAAATGCTTTTTCAGCATCTATGGAGATGATCATGTGGTTTTTGTCCTTCTTTTTGTTGATGTGGTAGATGATGTTGATGGATTTTCGAATGTTGTACCATCCTTGCATCCCTGGGATGAATCCCACTTTGTCATGGTGTATGATCCTCTTGATGTATTTTTGAATTCGGTTTGCTAATATTTTGTTGAGTATTTTTGCATCTATGTTCATCAGGGATATTGGTATGTAGTTTTCTTTTTTGGTGGGGTCTTTGCCTGGTTTTGGTATTAGGGTGATGTTGACTTTATAGAATGAGTTTGGGAGTATCCCCTCCTCTTCTATTTCTTGGAAAACTTTAAGGAGAATGGGTATTATGTCTTCCCTGTATGTCTGATAAAATTCCGAGGTAAATCCATCTGGTCCGGGGGTTTTGTTCTTGGGTAGTTTTTTGATTACTGCTTCAATTTCCTTGCTGGTAATTGACCTGTTTAGATTTTCTGTTTCTTTTTGGGTCAGTTGTGGAAGGTTGTATTTTTCTAGGAAGTTGTCCATTTCTCCTAGGTTTCCCAGCTTGTTAGCATATAGGTTTTCATAGTATTCTCTAATAATTCTTTGTATTTCTGTGGGGTCTGTCATGATTTTTCCTTTCTTGTTTCTGATTCTGTTGATGTGTGTTGATTCTCTTTTCCTCTTAATAAGTCTGGCTAGAGGCTTATCTATTTTGTTTATTCTCTCGAAGAACCAGCTCTTGGTTTCATTGATTTTTTCTATTGTTTTATTCTTCTCAATTTTATTTATTTCTTCTCTGATCTTTATTATGTCCCTCCTTCTGGTGACCTTAGGCCTCATTTGTTCTTCTTTTTCCACTTTCGATAATTGTGACGTTAGACTATTCATTTGGGATTGTTCTTCCTTTTTTAAATATGCCTGGATTGCTATATACTTTCCTCGTAAGACTGCTTTCGCTGCGTCCCACAGTAGTCGGGGCTTTGTGTTGTTGCTGTCATTTGTTTCCATATATTGCTGGATCTCCATTTTAATTTGGTCTTGATCCATTGATTATTTAGGAGCATGTTGTTAAGCCTCCATGTGTTTGTGAGCCTTTTTGCTTTCTTTGTACAATTTATTTCTAGTTTTATAGCTTTGTGGTCTGAAAAGTTGGTTGGTAGGATTTCAGTCTTTTTGAATTTACTGAGGCTCTTTTTGTGGCCTAGCATGTGGTCTATTCTGGAGAATGTTCCATGTGCACTTGAGAAGAATGTGTATCCTGTTGCTTTTGGATGTAGAGTTCTGTAGATGTCTGTTAGGTCCATCTGTTCTAGTGTGTTGTTCAGTGCCTCTGTGTCCTTACTTATTTTCTGTCTGGTCGATGTGTCCTTTGGAGTGAGTGGCATGTTGAAGTCTCCCAAAATGAATGCATTGCATTCTATTTCCTCCTTTAATTCTGTTAGTATTTGTTTCACATATGTTCGTGCTCCTGTGCTGGGGGCATATATATTTATAATGGTTATATCCTCTTGTTGGACTGAGCCCTTTATCGTTATGTAATGTCCTTCTTTATCTCTTGTTACTTTCTTTGTTTTGAAGTCTATTTTGTCTGATACTAGTATTGCAACTCCTGCTTTTTTCTCCCTGTTGTTTGCATGAAATACCTTTTTCCATCCCTTGACTTTTAATCTGTGCATGTCTTTGGGTTTGAGGTGAGTCTCTTGTAAGCAGCATATAGATGGTTCTTGCTTTTTTATCCATTCTATGTCTTTTTTATCCATTCTCTGTGTCTTTTGATTGGTGCATTCAGTCCATTTACATTTAGGGTGATTATTGAATGCTACGTACTTATTGCCATTGCAGGCTTTAAGTTTGTGGTTACCAAAGGTCAAGGTTAGCTTCTTTACTATCTTACTGTCTAACTTAACTCGCTTATTGAGCTATTATAAACACTGTTTGATGATTCTTTATTTCTCTCCATTCTTATTCCTCCTCCTCCATTCTTCATATGTTGGGTGTTTTGTTCTGTGCTCTTTTTAGGAGTGTTCCCATCTAGAGCAGTCCCTCTAAGATACCCTGTAGAGGTGGTTTGTGGGAGGCAAATTCCCTCAACTTTTGCTTGTCCGGGAATTGTTTAATCCCTCCTTCATATTTAAATGATAATCGTGCTGGATACAGTATCCTTGGTTCAAGGCCCTTCTGTTTCATTGCATTAAATATATCATGCCATTCTCTTCTGGCCTGTACGGTTTCTGTTGAGAAGTCTGATGATAGCCTGATGGGTTTTCCTTTGTAGGTGACCTTTTTTTTCTCTCTGGCTGCCTTTACTACTCTGTCCTTATCTTTGATCTTTGCCATTTTAATTATTATGTGTCTTGGTGTTGCCCTCCTTGGGTCCCTTGTCATAGGAGTTCTGTGCATTTCTGTGGTCTGAGCAACTATTTCCTCCCCCAGTTTGGGGAAGTTTTCAGCAATTATTTCTTCAAAGACACCTTCTATCCCTTTTTTCTCTTTTCTTCTTCTGGTACTCCTATGGTGCGAATATTGTTCGTTTTGGATTGGTCACACAGTTCTCTTAATATTCTTTCATTCCTGGAGATCCTTTTATCTCTCTCTGCATCAGGTTCTCTGCGTTCCTGTTCTCTGATTTCTAGCCCATTAATGGTCTCTTGCATCTCGTCCATTCTGCTTTGAAGTCCTTCCAGAGATTGTTTTATTTCTGTATTCTCCCTCCTTAGTTCTTGCATAGTTCTCTGCAAGTCCATCAGCATGGTTATGACTTTTGTTTTGAATTCTTTTTCAGGAAGATTGGGTAAATCTACCTCCCCAGATTCCTTCTCAGGAGAGGATGTGGAAGGTGTCTGGGTTAGCCTGGTCTGGATCAAATTTTTTTGCCTTTTCATGTTGATAGATGCAGTGGTATGCTATTGACTTGCCTGTCATGTGGGAGAGCCAAGACCTTTTCCACTTGCTCCTGGCCTTTCTTTACTGGGACAATGGCGACCCCCTAGTGGCTTGTGTTGGGCAGTTGCATGTAGTCTGGGTCTGTTTCTTGCCCAGCTGCTATGGAGGAAGCTCCCTTGCTGTGGGTGTGGCAGCCTCAGGCTGCTGCTCTGCTATAGTGGGGCGCTGGAGGGAGAATGGACAGGGGGTGCTGTTTATCACTGTGAGGGGTCTCAGAACTGCTGCCCAGGGGTTTAGGGCACCCAGAGTTTCCTGGGATTCCCAGGTGTTGGTCTAAGTGTCCCGGGATGCTTCCGTCCAGCAGTGGAGTCCCTATCCCTTTAAGACTTTCAAAAAGTACTTGCTTTTCTTTGTCCCAGGGGCGCAGGCTGCGGGGACCCGCTCACAGGTCTTACTGTCCTGTTTCCCTAGTATCCAGCACCCCACCCTCAGGTACGGATGGCTGGGGCTGGCTGTGTAGCAGACCTGGGCTCCCTCTCCCTCCCTGCTCCGACTCCTCCCGCCGGGAGCTGGGGTGAGGGGCGCTCGGGTCCCACCGGGCCGGGGCTTGTATCTTACCCCCTTCGCCAAGTGCCGGATTCTCGCAGGTGTGGATGTAGTCTGGCTGTTGTCCTGTATCTTCTGGTCTCTCTTTTAGGGATAGTTGTATTTGTTGTATTTTCAAAAATATATATGTTTCTGGGAGGAGATTCCCACTGTCCTACTCATGCCGCCATCTTGGCTCCGCCCCCCATATCTTTATTTCTTATCTGCTATGTGTCAGGCATCATTTTATGGTCAGAGAAATAAAAAATAAACTAAAAAGAAAAAATCCTTACATTCCTGAGGCTTTTACTTAGGGTAAAAACTGGTAATAAATAAACAAAAACATACAACATAAATAATACACAATTAGAGAGATATCCCCAATATCTTGAATAGGAGCTAGTTCATAATAGGCACTCAATTTAAGTTAAATTCAATTTGATTACATGAAATTATGTTATTATGAATATGCAGATGTACTGGAGAACTCTTTCAGGCTCAGGAGAGCCAATTCCATGCATTTGTTTCCAGTTCTGTGTTCAGTGATTTTGCTTTGGTAGCTTTAAATCTGCTATGCTGGGAGTTTTTACACAGAATTAAGCAATGCTACAAACTGCAGCTATTTTTTCCTGGAAACCATTTGTTACACATTTATCAACACACACTAGATAAAGGCTTATAAAGTGTGGAATCTGAATTTTATGCACTTCTGAAAAAAATTACCCTTAATATATCACATTAATATGTTAACATATGTTAATATAATAGCACATTAATGTTTATAAATTCCAGAAATTCAAATTCACAAATTATGTAATGCAATGTTAGTCTGAAGATTATTAAATATATATATACTTACATAAATAGAATTATTTTCTCCCAATAATTGTAACTATCCCTTGACTATTCAGGCCTATAGAGTAAGTGAGACAGAGACCGTGGATGTAGTCAGAGTAGGGTGAGGGCCTCCAGAGGGGGCAGTGCGGGATATTTGCAGTCAGAGCAATGTAACTACATGCAAAGAAACCCCCCTGCTAAAACTCTATGTTAAATATTGAGCTCTAGAATCATTCTTCAGTGAAATCAGTTAATGTTCCCCAGATAAAGAAGAGTAGCACATGTTTTATTATGCTAACCATTTATAATCATGGGTAAGGTTCACTTTAGCATACTAAAAGGCCCAGGCCTATGTGCTGTCTTTCCTCCTTCAGATCTGATGAAGTGATTTTGCAAACTGGGCAACTAATTTAGCAAGTAAGTCCAGGCATAAACAACACAGTAAAAGGCAGGAAGGATTCCACCTTGAAGATAAGATTGCATTTTAATACCCAAGAAGTTAAGACGTTAGAGATTCCTAACTTACTTCTTAGCAAACAATCCCTTAGCCCACCTTGTGGGGCTGAGCAGGTGGCCTTATTTCATATGCTCCCAGACCACGATGGTGATATGTCAGAGAGAAATCATCAGAGGAAGTTGCTCGTGTTAAGTTAATTCTAAATATTCAGGGACCACTTAACAAGTCCACACCCCTAAGTTTTTTTCATGTTCTCGAAAAATCCTCAACTGCCTATAAAACCCCCTAGACAACGCACCACTACGGACTCTCCAGTCACCTCCTGGCGTAAGCTGGGAGCTCTGTCCTTTCACTGTATCTCTAAATAAAAGCCTGTACCTTGCTCTCCTACCTTGACTGTTTGTGAAGCTCATTCTTCGGCTCTGCAAACAAGAACCCCGGCATCATAAGCATAATTTGGATAGGCCAGAAAATCGACCAACTAAATAATGTTTTCTGTTTAATTTTAAATATACCTTTTCAATGACACAATTTGGATTTTGAATATGAATTTATTTGATATTAACCAATCTTGTATGCTTTAAACATAATAACTCACTAGCTATGGAGGGAAAAGAGAAGTTCTGGGTGTCAGGAGGAAGGATATTTAAAGTTATTTCCCTGTGGAAAAATCTCATGCAAATAATTTGGTAGACTCTAAGCAGAGCTATGATGTCCTGGGCTAGAAATTTCCCAGGGCTACATGCCTGGGGAATATAAATTATTAAATCATGATTTTTTTTTAAATGAAAAAGCTTTTAAATTCTGCTATATCATGTGGTTTATTATTTAATTTTCAGTGATATAATGCATCAAATTTACTTTGTTCTTATATTTTATTCCTATTAAAATATTGGAAATAGATTTGTTTCTGAACCAAAAGTGTGAGAAAGGGAAACATTTGTGTATCCTTAGTCAGCAGGAGATCTCATAGAAAAGGAGCAAGTAAGTCTGAGCATTATCAGTCTGTTCTCAAAAACAACTTTAAACTGTATTTCTAGCCTATGCCCCGGTTGAAACATCCAGATCTTATTATATTTAGTTGCTATCATGCAAATTAAATAGCGTGTTAAGTCTTAAGAGAATGATCACATTATTTCTGTTACATTGATCAGCAAGTGGTGATAATATTTTTCTATGATTTCAATTTTAAATTATTTTCAATTATCAATGATATTTTTCAAAAATAATACGTATCATTTATCAAAAAACCACTCCTGTCCCAGACAGAACTTTTGGAAATTCATATATAATCTTGAATGCCTATCACAACCCTATCAGGAATCTATTATTACAAATGAGGAAATTTATGCACCGAGAGAATAAGCATTTCCTCCTAGGTAACATGACTGGCGAATGACAAAAACAGAAGCCTAAAAAATACCCTCTGGCTCCAAAGCTCATATGAGTTTATTGAACTTACTGGCAATTACCTACTCTTCATGATAATCCCCCTTAATTTGTTCAATGGCACCTTTTCCATGGGTGAAAGAGAATAAACATCAAGTTGGCAATAGGGGCAATTATCTCCACAAACACTACAATCCAAAACCAACTCAAAGCAGATTGAATTGGAACTAAAGGTTATCCCAGTCTTACTGTGGATGATCTGTTTTGATTAGTTTACAAATGGTACAAATTGTCCTTTTGAATTTACGCCAGGAGCAAAGTAGAAGTTTGGCTTTTAGTTTTGCCAGGCTGTAGACTCCAATTTGTGACAAAGACATTGTTAAGTAAAAAGAGACTGTCTAGCTAGAACTTTCATTTCCAACTCAAATGGCAGCCTCTGGTAAGAGGAGCCAAAAATCATTTTCAAAGGAAAGGCTGTCTCTAATGCTGGGGAGGAAGACATTTCCTCTGTCCCTCGAGGTTCTTCTAGCTCGTCCAAGAATCAAACTGACATGAGACATGAATAGGAGAAAAAAAAACAACTTCCATAAAGTTCAATTATTTATCTATCCATGGGGAAGCCATACACTTGGGTTGCAAAGATAGTGAAAGAGAATGAGGTATTTATGTCATCCTGAACCAAGGAGAAGGCAGTTGGGGTCTGAGACTGGGCCCATCAAGGAATGGGGAATCAATTCAGAGGACTATGAAAAAGTAAATGTTTGGTAAACAAAATACCTCTTGGGCCACCCAGAACCAATGAGGCCCAGAGAGAAATTTTAACAGACTCTGTCACGTTCCTTCCTATCACTCCTAGTTTACATTATAATATAGCTCTCTGGTGATGGTTCTTCTGGAGGAGTTCCTCCCTCCAACTTCTTGTTCTGTTATTGGGAGTGGAGGGGGATGCCCAAAGGATTTTCCTGAGTCTTTTGGGCCTTGACAGTTTTTCAGCTCAAAATAATCTTCATGTCACAATGGCACATCATGGCATGGCATGCCCTTGGTCCCTACACTAATAAACTTAACTTAAAGGTAGCATAGACATATCCTAAGATTAGAGTTGAAAACAAGCAATTTAGGTCCCTCAAGTAAAGCTAAGAAAAGAGAATTTAGGTAAAAATGTACAATAGTTGTGAAATAAGTTATGTACAATCCAGAAATAATGAGTTCAGTGAGAAATACCATGAAACACACAGCGCCATAGTGATAAGCACCAGAGGCCTAGTGTCTAATTTCCTGCAAACATGCCATTGTTAATTTGGGAAGCATATTTAGGAGGTCCGATGTGACTTTAGGAGTGGAATATGCTTGCCTTTCTCTCTTCCTGCCTTCCTCCATTTACCCAAACATTAACAAGCAGAGCAGTTACTTCAGGCTTATCAAACTTCATTCAGTGGCACATTTCTAAATATGCTGTGAATTACGATTACACTCAACACACAGTTTCTGTACATTTTAAAGCTTTGTGACACTTAGCTGTTTGATTCATCTGAAATTTTTGTGCGAGACTAGGGATCCATAGTCTTCTTTGTTTTTTCTGTCTGGATACTTAATTTCTCAAAACATTTAATAGCCTCTCCTTTCTCCACCAATCTGCAGTACCACCACTGCCATACATCAGGGACAGAGTAGTAATGCTTAAATGAGTCATGTCATGTGCTATAGTGCCTGCTAGATTGTAGCAACTATTATTTTTATTGTGCATAATAAAGGTAGTTGGGGTAGGCAGGAAAATGTCTCTACAAAGATGCTCACATCCTGATCCCTGGAACCTGTGAGTCATATGGCAAAAAGGAATTAAGGTTGTGTAGTTACAGGAGGAAAGAATGTTCCCAGCATGGGGTGAATAAACCAGTGAAACCAGTGAAGCCAAAATCAGTTGAGGGAAAACCTAAAGTGGGGGAAACCCATTTATTGCCAACAAGAAGCCTGGTTCACGCCTCTCCTTCAGCTACTCCTGCTCACCCGTTTCTCTCCATCCAGGGGCACACTCGCCACTCGCTGCTCATAAACACCTACTGATATGGAAATGGCTAAGGAGAGAACAGTTTCTCTCCACCCCTTGTAAACACTTATTGATATGGAGATGGACTAAGGTCAGATGAGAGATTCTGGAAATACAGCAATTTTACCCTCATCCCACCCCTCCAGAATTCTTGCCATACAGTCTACTAAGTTCCCGTCTTCCATAACAGCCCCTAAAAAGCTGGAAAACTGGAGAAAAAAGAGTGAGACAACTGGAGCACTGTAACTAGACCAATAACATACAATAAAAACAGAAATAAATCATGATAATCCTTAAACCGGAGGATTCAGCTAGGTTCAAAGTCCTGTGCAGATTAAGTCCATGGCTCCCCCATTCCACAGGAGGAGACCTGCAGCTGAACTAGTAGGGAGCTCTGAGCAGGACAGCAAGCAGCAGCTGCGGCCAGGGGGTGGGTCCAAGCTGCAAGGACTGTAGAAGAAAATAACCTTAAGGGCAATAAGATAAATGTCTTAATGACACCAGAATAGGCAAGTATTGCCCATCAGGTAGGATGCATGCTGGAGAGTGGTCCTGTGATAGGACAGTGGCAGGGATGGGATTTCGTCCTGGTCCAGTATACCAGACTTTCACCCTGGGAGAGTTACAGATGGGTCAATATATAGGGCTCCTGGAGGTAAATGTAGTGGCCATAAAGATAAGACAAAACTTCTCCATAAAATGCTCTCACCTCCCAGCATTTTTAGGTACACTACTGTGATCTTTAGGGGCCACTCTGCTGTTACTCCAAGACCACACCAGAGACCAACTTCCAGGCCTTGTTCTCAAGGTGCCAGAATGGCCAGCCATCGCTGGTCCATGTCTCAGAATGTCCAAGGCCACATCCAGTCAACAAAGTTTCCAGGGCTTAGTGCGGTTGGGACTGGCTGCAGGATGTTGCTCTGCTGACCATATCCTGGCTTCAATAACTCCTCTTTGGTTTGCACATACAGTTGTATAGGAGAGGCAGCAATGTGTGTTAGCATATCCACAGGGCTCAAGGCTCTTTTTAGGGCTTCTCATTCAAACACCATATTACTGTCCATAAGCAAACTGACCAGCTCTTTCTTGTTTCCAGCTGACTGTCTTTGAACTCAACACATAACTCTTTTCTAAGTCTCCAGCCTGCTGGCCTCCTCCATCAGACTTTGAGAGTGGCTCTAAGGATGAGTCTTCTGAATTGGTTGTGGGGTTTCTGGAATTGACTGTCTAATCCGATTAGATTTAATGACTATTTCTAGTAGTAAATAAAGCATTGATAGTCCACAGCAATAGAAATACACAAAATATCGCCATTGGGGTCTCATAATTAAACACTTAGAAGAATCAATGATCTAGTTGACCGTGTATTTAATACCTTTGAGCATTTTTGTCAAGCTAACAAATATAATGAGATTGGTTGGTTGTTCCTAAGGTCACTGAACATAGTGAGGAAAGAAATGGATGAGGGCAAGGATTTGAATTCCTAGCTCACACATCACATAAATGACCTGAAAGCTTCTGTGCCTGTCCTGTAGTAAGGCCTGTATCTCCTGTAGGTAAGAACTGAGGTTGCTGAAAAACAAAACCAGAATCTCATCGTGTGAGTGACTAAATTACATTACAAATCTAAATGCCAGGCTCGCAAGTTATTTACTGTTGAAGGGAGGGCATTGATTGGGAAGGAACACCCTCTTAAAGTTAGACTGGGGATGCGGGGAAAGCTACTCATGAAGCGTGGGAATGTTTGAGCTCCTAAATTCTGATGAATCTGTTTTGCCAGAAGAATTAACATCTCCACCCCGAGTAGAAGCAGTCCCTCCACCCCTGTCTCAAATTAATCCTGAAGCAGTTTCCATGCAAGACAACAGCTGATTCCCCTCAGGACTGACCCCCTCCACTGCTTTTTGCTATTACTGTAGTTATAGACCTACAAGTAGACTCAAGTCCCAGCTGACCACTAAAGGTGAGGTACAAAGTATGACCCATGAGGAGGTACACTACATTCCAAAAAACTATTTGAATTTTCCAATTTTTACAGACAAAAGTCCTGGAATGTGTGTAACTAGGTATTAAAGATGTGGGATAGTAGCAAAAGGAACATAAAGTTGGATCAGACCAAAGTTGTTGATAGGGGCCCACTTAGCAGAGATTTTACATTTTAATGTTGCAGCTATCAAAGTGATAAAGAGCTTTAACAGTTTGGTTGGTTGGCCTAAATATGGACTAGTTTGTTGACCATACTGCTCACTAACCAAAGTGTACAAGCTAGTAATGCCAGACATGCCTTGGTTTACTGCAGATGAAGGGATTCAAAGGCTTAGGGAGACTGGAGTGTTAGAATTAAGATCTACTCACAACCATAAAAGTGTCCCTACAAAATTCATATGTTGCAGTCCTAACCCCCAGTACCTCAGAATGGGATGTTACATGGAGATTGGATCCGTACAAAGCAATCAAATTAAGATGAGGTCCTAAGGGTGGGGCCTGATCCAATATGACTTGTGTCCTTATAAGAGAGGAAATTTTAACACAAAAGTTCACAGAGGGAAGATGATATGAAGAGATGATCACATGAGGCAATCACACAAGAAGACCGTGATCCAGAAGCTGAAAAGAGCGGTCTAGCGCAGATTTCCCCTCCCAGCCCTCGGAAGGAACTGACCTGGCTCACACCTTGCTTTTAGACTTCTAGCCTCCAGAACTCTGTGACAATAGATTTCTGTTTGAGCCACTCAGTTTGTGGTGCTTTGTTTTGGCAGCCTTAGCAAACTAATATACTAAATGTCCAAGAAGTTCTATTTCTGTTCTTATTTTTATTACTGCTACATTTTGGAAAGAGTAAAATATCAGTTAAATTCTTTGAAATCTTTTATCTGTGTCAGAAGAGCAACTGCCCACCATTGCCATCATAAACTTAAGTTTAAATGTACTACTTTTATGTTCAGGAGTCAGCAGGCCTACCTTCTTGCTGGCTTACTACATTTTTTTTATTTTCCACTTATCTTTGTCATCCTTTATCTTTACTTATTTTGTGTTTTGTTTTCTTCTTCCTTCTTGGCTACTAGTTTACACCATTTCAACCAATAGACTTTTCCCTTAACTGTAATAGGAATAGGATTGGTCATTGCCATTGTCTACTTGGTCCTAGACAAAGTATATCACAATAAAATTTTCATTTATTCAGGAGCAATATGTGTTCACATTCAAAAGAATGACATTAAAGCCTTCCTTCAGATTTTTCTCATTCCTCATTGATTCTTCAGCATTTTGCATGTAATAAAGATACACCCCGAGTCAGTACTTCAAGAAAGATATCTTTATTTGCCTTCTTAGAACCCTTTCTTCTTCATCACAAGGTGAAGTTTTAGAAGGACACAGGTCTGTTAGTTAAATGGAATTACAGGATGTTCCCTATCAGCCTCCATCTAGACAGCTTTTCAGCTCAGCTCTTTTCTTACATCTTTCTCAAATCTATCTCACCAAGATATTTTTCTGACACAGTTTTCATTTCTGTCTGTGTAAACAAAATGATCATACCCCCATGTATTTGAAAGTGGGTAGACAGGGCACCATCAGAAGCCAGAAATCATGGCCTATTACTTCACAAGCCGGACTCACATCTTATAAAATATTTTAAAATAAAATATTTCTACAAATATTGACCGCTCCCCACATACACTGAAAAAGAGGCTACCAGTAAACTCAAGATGCATGCAAATATAAATACAGGTGTCTCAAAGTCTTAATGAAATTATGGGCTTTAATAAATTCAGAAGTGTAATGCTACAAACTTAGAAAAACATCATTTGAAAGGTTAATTACTTGTATTATTCTCACACTTGTTTTTAAGTTTGAAGAATACATTTTTAAATTCTTGTTTCAGTCACCCTGTAGACGAAATTTCAAAAATTAAATGAAAATCTATTACACAATTCTAAGCAAGTACAAAAGAAATGAAAAGTTTTCAAATGATGTCTCTTTTGTATTTGGAAGCATTTATACTTCTGGAGTTATTAAAGTCTTAAAACCACACTAAGACTTTGGGGACACTGTTATTAATTCACTTTTTCTCTATAATAAGTCCTTTACTCCAATATGACTGTATAATTTTTGCTTTCATGGCAGAAAAATGTTTATTTTTCAGTTTTGAACAGGGCATAGCTCAGCAGACAGATTTTGTAGTTGCCCATTAAAAGACATTGTTCTGCAACTTCCCTGCATAATAAACCAATCTTAGTCTCTTTCTACAATACATCAAAGTGAATTTCTGTTGGAATTCCTCTAACATACTCATCCTAATCTGTAACTGTGGGACTTCATTGAATTTGTTTACATTTTATCTATTATTGTTGCTGAGGGCCTGGATTAAAAATCTACTATAAAGAAAATGTGAAGTCTCTTCCAAAAAGAATATTGCAAAACAGAGATCAAAGACACAATTTTACTACTCAATCTGTGCAATATCAGTTTACAATTAAAGAATGATTTTAATTGTCAAAATTTTAAATTTTATTAAATGTTTGTGGCAAGGCATTGAATAAATTCCAGACCTATATAAATACACAGGCAGCTGTTTGTAATTTGCATTTTGAAAAAGCACAATGTACTTCCTGCGTCTTATTTCAGAATTTGCATTTTATTATCTTTGCCTATCCACTATATAGTATGGAGTACTTGAACATCTTATTTGTATTTTCATTTTGATTGTAAATCAGATGATGTCTGACACTTTTCTCTTTTCTCATTTTTCCCTTCTCTCAACCTCCAGGTTTATTTGCTCCCATTTCTTCTTGCCTCTAGTAACAAAACACATGAAATACTTCAATTATTTTCTTCTTCAGCATTCTTCAGTGTAACCAACATTTTATATGTCTTTGGCCATTACATACCATAAATCTAAAGGCAAACCAAAAACTAAGCTTGTTGTTTTTATTCATAAATTTTCAAAATGCCATTCAGCTATTTGCACGTCTTTCCGAAGCTTGCTGTGTTTTGAATTTGGATGGAGGGATGGAAAGGAAAGCAAAAAATACTGTGTATAATACTGCACCATGGGGCACCCAGAATAAACGGAATGGATGTTCCATCCAATGGAGACAGATGCCTCCAGTCACACCAGCTGTGTCCCTATCAGAAAGGACATGTGACGTCAAGGAAAGGCTGCCAATGACAATGACACCTCTACACACCTTCAGCTCCTTTCCTAGATTCCCACAGACACATTTTGCTCTCCTAGTGCGTTATTCTCAGAGCATCCAACAACATCTTCCCCATTTCTACTCCTGTGGCCTTGGCTCCCAGATTTTCCTTAGAGGAACAGACCAGTGGTAGCTTGTGCTTTCTGCCTCCTTTCTCCAGCAGTCCAGCTGTCCACTGGGAAGTGTTGACATCTCTCTGACCTAGCAGGAAGTACAAGGGAGGAAACTCAAGCTAATGTTTCTCTAGTCTGGTGATGACCCCAGTTGGAAAGGATAAGAGTTCAGACATTCCAAATTTCCCAGTCTAAAGCACAGGTAAACAAGGAAACTAACTTTATTTTGTTATAACTCTATTTAATCTGTCTTAACTCTTAGTCCCCCCATTCTGCCTGATGTAGAAAACTTATCTAGTCCTTTGTACATAAACTTAGTCCACGTCAGTGATTTCTTAGTTACTTCAGGTTTATATTTCAGTCACACTGAGATTTAAATTTTTCTCTCAGGGTTTTTCTCCCTTTCTCACCTCCTTGCTGCTCCCCTCATTTCTAGGGTTGGGACAGAGGAGAATGGTTGCTGCTGTGGGATAGCTTACAAGAGAGTATCATCTCGACAATCTTGGGTGTCAACAAGGTCTGGGTCATGTGCTAGTGAATCAAGGCCCAGATGACGTAGTCTAGGGTCTCTCAAACTATAGTATGCTTTCTAATCATGTGGGAGTCTGGCTAAAATGCAGATTTTGATGCAGCAGATCTTAGATGGAGATTCTACATTTCTAGCAAGCTTCCAGGGGATGTCATTGCTGGTGGCCCTCAGACCATACTTCAAGTAACAAGGGTTTGACCAATGGATGATGGCTTGGTTTCCAATCAACTCCTTGGCAGAGCAATCTATTGAGATTCCAGCTGAGTTCTCCCCTGTAATAGGCTCCAACCGCAAAGGCATCATTCTGATGCCATTCCTGTTGTCGCAGTCAGGAGACTTTGCATAGACCCACTGTTCCTCTCTCCCAGGAACTCACTTGCACTTGAAATTCACGAGAATATATAATGCAAGCAAGCTTGGAACTTGGAAATCTTAAGAAGCTTCTCATGTTCAACACAGCCTGCTCTCCCCTCCAACCCACCACCATCTGGTATTGAGAAACTCTCTCTAAAACTTTTCTCCCTAGACTGCATCTGGGAAGTGCAACGCAGTTCCTTTTTATGCTCTGATTCTTATAAACTTAAGAGGAATTCTATTATTGACCTTCCTGCCAGCCACCTGGCAGAGCTGGAGGTGGTAAGAGACGAGGAGGAGATGAGTACTGAATAAGCGGCCCCACAGTGATCTGTTCTCCTGCTGCCTTTCCATTCCCTCCTCTGTAATTTCCAGGTTGAAAGAAAAGAGCAGCTTTGTCAGCTGACATCCCTCGTTACATTCCCTTTCTTGTGCCATACATGGACGGTACATGTTTCATGCTCTGAAGTGACAACACCTTCCCCCAAATCCTTCTGTAATTCATGTTTAACTATCTGGGATGGGACAGGAGCTGTCACTGGGACCTGGGGGTGAGGTGTACATCCTTTGATTCTCCAAAACCATCCCACCCACAAGGAAACCATGGAAGAAAAAGATGTGGCTTGGCAATTTGCAGTTTCATCCAGGATTTTTGTCAACTTTTCACCTCCTTCCTCCCTAAACTAAGTGCAACCACATGTTAAAACCCACACAAAATTAAGAGAAAATATACTCGGTCAAATAGTGCTACAAGCAGAGTTCTCTTGCAGAACAATAGGATTTGGGAACAGATGGGAAAAATGAAAAACAATTAACTCCAGTACATAAATATATATACAAGTTTGCATATTGCCTCACAGTTAAAGTTCAAAGAGCTTAGAGAAATAATGCTTTAGAAGATTTCAGCAGTTTATCTTGGGAAGAGGATAGTCTCTAGTCTGGATGTGTTCTGGCTCATTTTGGGAAGCTCTTACAAGAGCTTATGTATTTCAGATGATTCTGAAAGTTCTGGGCTATCGATTTAGGTAGGGACTCCCTATCAAGGGCTTTTTCTGAAAGGTTCATTTCTCTGAGAAGTAACTGAAACCATTTTATCCTGTGTGGCTTCCCAAAGCCATTGAGCCAGCTCCCGGATAAGGTAGAAGAAGCTTTTAAGCCAGAGAACCACCTGAGGTCAGATCTGCTACAAGCCTCTACCCTGAGGTTCTTCCCAGGGTCCCCACGCCTTCCTGGAGATCAGAGCACAACAAGGGGGAGACCACAGTCGCTCTGAACCTCCTGGCCTAGAAACTTCATCTCTGATGCCCTTTCAGTGTGTACCAGCCCATATTTGTCTATGGTGGACACAGTAAGGCTGTAATATTTTGGGTCAGCATATGGTTTTATATCTTTGCTTTGCAGTTCAACAAAGAATGCATCTTAACGTATTATAAAATTGCTGCAACTGCTATACTTATAGCCTAGGAGAGAAGTACATTAAAAGATTTCTGATAACACATAAAAATGAACAAAGACGAACACAACAATACAAAGTAAGATGGCTAGTAGAGAGAATATCTAAACAAGTACTTGTTTATATGCATTGTGAAAATTTTCTAAATTTTCTAAAATAAGTTGTTTGAGCTTAAAAACTTGTCTTTCATTTTCAGAATTATATGATGCATTAAAATCACTAGTAAATATTTACCTGTATTTATCTTTTCAGTTTTTGAATATGTTTTTGAAAAAGGAATTCTTTTCTGCCAGGCTGAACCATTATATGACGTATATTTATCTGAGAAAAAAGGAGACTGGAATTGAATATTTTATAACTTTAAAATCATAGTGCAGGAATATTTTAAAGTTACTCTTTCAAAGCTAAGGCATCAGGGACATGAGTTTATTAAAAGACCATTTAAGTTCTCAATGAACATGGTTACACATCTCTTAATTAACTGTCTTGTTCCTCATATCAGGCTCTCTCCTATGAGGCTAAGCTAGACGAGAATATGATATCTCGGTGTAATGGAAAGATTACATTGCTTTTCTTTGCCATGATTTTACAATTTTTAAAAAGCTTTTTTAAAAACTGGGAGGAAGGAAGCAGAGAAGGAAGAAAAGGAGAAAGGAAGGAAGGACAACCTGGAAGGTACAGGCAAAGTCCCTTTCCTTCCACGAAGTGACTCCATGATGGCAATAATCGCTCTGCCACAGTGAACTCTCTGCCCCGGGAAACCAAAGCATTTATATATTGACTTGGTCTTTAAATGTCTACTTTCCTCTGATGGCTCTGTATTTGAACAGTTAACTAACAGTGATATATTTGTGTTTTCAAGTATTACCACACAGCTGTGATTGTCAAATAATGGTCCACAATAATCCTACGAATTTATTTTGATTTTTCCGTGTTGACATTTGCACAAATGGTGCAAAAGCAATAGCGAGTGTAAGTGCAGCCACCTTCACACAAATCTAGATAATGGCACCAGGCAGTTCTGCTGGCCATTGTATTCTTCACAGGTGTCTGCTCACAGTAAAATAACAATAAAATTGATTTTTTAAAATTAGTAAATAAAATGAAAAGCCTGCTTTACCTATTGGTATCCTTATTTTTATATGTAAATCCATACATCATTCTATTCTAAAACAAGGAGAAGAAAAACAATTTACATAAAACTAACTTCTATTTAAATTATAAAAGAAAAGACCTAAAAGAAGCAGAGTTTTTACTTATATTTCAGAAAGTACACAACATTCAGAACTGCCCTGAGTAGACTGTGAACACAGGAAAATACAAGCATGATATCACAGGGAGCTGAGTGGACTTTGCAACCCAACTTTAAAAGAGCAAAATTCATGTGAGACAGGAAGAAAAAGAGATTTGGTTCTTTCCTCCCTTGAGGCCTGTACTGCCTGACACATACTGTGATTTTGCCTGTTACGTGATGGCAATGATTTAGAAGCAATCTGTGTATGGTGGAAGAGATGAGACGTTGTCAAAAATAATTGCCATTAACCCCCAAACTAACCCTTTCCAAAAGTAGTCATGAGGTTCTCAAGAAAAGCTGAAGCACTAGCATGAAGTGATCATTGAACAATGTAGTTAGTGGAACAAGACAAGGTCAACCATTTGAAAACAATCGTTAAGGGTGAAGTAAAGCTATCCAGGGGGAACAGAGTGCTGTGCTCTGAGACAAAACTCTAGGGAGGTTCACAACAAATGATGTCACCCAACATGTTTTCTTCCATATCCTTTAAATCGTGTATTTCTACACATGGAAGAAATCCCTTCACTAGTTTTCTAAGATGTTATGGTGGTGATGGCCTCGAAAAAGAAGAGAAGGTGGGTAACAGTGAAGGTCAGTTGGACCATCCAGAAATTCCATGGTGATGCAAACTATAGACATGAGTAAATTATGTAAGTAATGAACCTCACCAGGACAGCGGTTGGGTTTGGGTTCCTTGTTAACATTGCCTTTAATGTAGGAACTATTCATGGGCCTGCTGTAAGAAGGTGCATTCAACGAGACAGGTTTGACAGCATCTCTCTGAGCATGGATATAGGATGCATTTTCAGCATTTCTGTTTTTATAATTGCGATGGTCCCTCATTTTATTTTGGGAAATTGGTGCCTGTACCACTGTAAAAGAAAGGGGGAAGGGAGTGAAAGAAAAAAAACAAGCTGATTTCAAACCCATAATTAACACATTGCATTTTTAAGTGCTTAACAGCATAATGGGAGACAATATAAGCTAAAAAGACTAAGTTTATTGAAGTTGGTTTGACATCTAAAATAACATCGCACAGTCATGATTAGTTTTTCAGGTAGAAAATACCATTTCATATTTAATCTCTTTTCAAATTATCAAAATACCAAATATAAAAGAAACTTTACCTCTCTACATTCCTGGGCCAGGAGAGTTCTTTGGTTCATCATAAATCCATTTCCTTTTTTTCACACCTTTAAAATCAGGCTTCCTCACTGGCTGGACATCATACACTTAAAGAAGACACAAAATTTTTACAGTTTTTTAAGAGATGCTTTCATCTGAAAACTACTGGAGGTGATAATTACATGTCTGTGCATTGACATGTCAAGCAAGAGAAAAAAAATAATGCATCACCCTAACACTTTTTTTTGGTAGAACAAAGGGTGATTTATTTTAAGTACAAAAAAAAACTATCTTGGAAATTGATTGATGAGAAAACTTCCAATAAGTAGTATTCCTTAGAGGAAAAAATACTTTTCTCCAAAGGAAAGAATGGATTCTTTTAAAAGAACATACAATTACATTCCCAATGTTGTTTTTGAGTAGTTTTAGAATTGTTATTTTGAACACTACTTAAGAAATTGACTTAAGGCAAAATACCTCTAGTGAATTTTACCTTATTGTTTTGAGATCTTAAGAATTTGGGTGTATGGATAGTTTGGTGAAACAAAACTGAAGAGTCAGATTCTGTATGTGTTAAGATCACTATATCATTCATATTTTACTTGCATTATTTACATCAAAAAGTATATGTACATGCTCAATTTTCCATGAATTTCTAAGGTACAGTTTTACAGAGAATCTTAAACAATGGTAGAGAGGGGCATTCTTTGTTATCTCTTTGTGTGGAGATCATGAACATTCCCAAGTAACTACTGTGCCGAGGAAATGAACATCAAGTTCTCAGTGTGGTGACATTAGCTCACTGCAGTGGACTCATCAATCTGTCTTTGCCCTAGTTCTCTACTTCAGCGTATGTGTTAAACCTTCAGTGATGCTGGGGTTCACTGCCTCTTCTCCAAATATCATACTCCACCCTTACTCTCAAGCTCCCACTCCTAGGATTTGGAAACTATATTTTTAACAAGTAAGCTGGACTTCTTGGAGTAAACCATCATGGGCCTTCCCTTCGGTTCCTAACTGGGATCCAAGAATATTACAGGGGTTCAATAAAATGAAAGAGGGGAAAGAAGGAAAAGAGAGAGGAAATGAAGGAAGATTCATTATTCTTAATTATGTCAAGAGAAGTGGCTCAGAGTACTGAATGGCAAGGAGAAGCCAAATCCAGAAAAATAATCCAGAACATAATAAAAACCTGCCAATATAACCCACTGTGGGTTACATTTAAAGTGCTATACTAATGAATCTTCTGAAAAACTGGCATATTATTAATGTTAACACCTAAAGTAAACTAGTGGGAAAGAATGTAATTTACTAGGATGTCTGTCATAATTCATTGTCAGAGTTAGTAGAAGAATATTGGGTTTTTAATTCTTAATCCTGAATAATTTCCAAACCTTCCTTTTTTCTTTCTTTTTAAAAATTCTATTTAAAATAAGCAAAACAAATCCGTGGTAAGACAAATATATACATATACATATATATCTAAGGCCAAAAATTATAGAGCTAATGTCTCACTTGAAGAGGGATCCACTCTGCACTTCACACTGACATTCTCAGTAGCATTTAACAGATGCATTGTAGGTACTAATTGGGTAGTTAGGGAACACTCTGGATCAGGATCGTCCTTGTTATCTTTCAAAGCAAATTAAGAAAATAAAATGTCAATATTAGTAGAAGTGTTTCAGTTGGAATTTCACTTTCAAACATATGATGGATGCACCTCTTTAAAAAATATGTATGTATATTAATTTTTACCATGTATCCATGAAATTCCCTAATTACCACATTTAGTCCCCAAAGCTTGTCATTAACAAAACATTAAAAATTCAGAAATACAGCCATTATCTTCAATATGTAAATTATATATTTCTGGCAATATTTTTAATCCCTCCAAAGTGTTAAAAGATGATCAATTTAACGTCAAATGGTCTGATTTAAATTAAAGTTCCAGAAATATTTAAAATGTAACGACTTTCACATATTCTATCCTTACAGCTGGGCTATCCAACAGAGCTTTCTACAATGATGGAAATATTCTAAACCTGTGCTCTCTGAAGTGATTGCCACTAGTCACATGTGGATGCTGACACTTGGAATTTGGCTAGTGCAAACTGAAGAGCTGAACTTTTCAATTTTACTTCATTTCGATTAGCTTAAATTTACACAGCCACATGTGGATTGTGGCTATCATTATTGGTGTAGTAAGAGTTTTTGTTTGTATTTTTCCTTTTGATGGTTTGGGCAGACTTTCCCATCTCTGAATGAGAAAGAGGAAGAGAGATTTACAAGTAATTTTCCATAAGAATAATTTGGACACAAGTGCCTTAATCTATTCTTGAGGACATTTATTTAACAGTGGAGAAAATAGTAGGTGAAATTGGTTAATATTTGAATGGAGAGTATGTGAAGCCATCCTGCCATTCAGTTACAGGACTGGTATACTTTTAGTCTGTGACTAGCTGCCCAGCAGAGAGGTACCAGCTCGGATTTTGTAAGCATAGTAAGAGCAGTATAGAACTATAGAAGATGTATTTTATTATTATATCTCTTGATTAGTAATAAACCAAAGCTAGTAATAATTATAAATGGGGATGTCATGAGATTAATACTCTTCACAGTATTAAAAAAAAAGCTTTCTAAGAAAATTCAGTCATACTGAGTATTTGAAGCTGGAAAAGAAACTAAAGTTAGGACTTGGTATTACCATTTGAGAGAACTAAGAACTGCAGAGCTAGCAAGACTCGTATGGAGTCCAACAGTCCAGTATTTCAGATAAGGACATAAGCTAAAAAAAAGTCCCATTGTCAAACAATTAGGGACAGATTCAGGGAACCTTAGGGCTCTTAACTCCTATTTAGTGCATTTAGTAGTAATATATTTTTATTTATTACCTTGCCTCTTGTATTGGTTTCTAAAGCAGTCTAACTTTATGAATAACTTGTCTATTCAAATTACAAATGGATTAAAATTATAGAATGATTAATTACCTTTAGTATCTGAGCGTTTTGACATGGTGATTTCTTTCTTTTCAGGTAAAGCTTTATTTTTGTCTACTCCAAGCACTATGATCCTCTGTTGGACGTGGCAGTCACCTCCTAGGACAACACCTTACTGTCAGTGGCAGTGATGGCAGTAAGTTGTACAAAACCATCTTTCAACACAGATTATCCACCCCCTACAATATCCCTTTTGCCCACTTTTGTCAAACACTTCTCAGTGATACCATCCCCATCTCTATTCATATCATATATGTTTAGATTAGTACATGTGCAAATTTGAATATGAATATTCAATATGTACACTTGCATACAGATAATATGCAAGAAAATTCATAGTCAGCACATTTTCCTTTAATGTATAACAATCTTTATTTCTACTTCTTCCACCCTTTAGAGATACAGTAAATATAATTTATCTTCCATATAATATCTTCAGAAATATGAAAGTCATTTTTTATGTTCCTTAAAGGTCTTCTGTTTTTCAGAATAAAAATCTATAGTTGCTTTAAATATTACTTATACACTAAATTTTCAGATCCTTCACCATACAACTTACCCTTCCTAACATAAAATATGTTTCAAGTAGCCTTCTTTAAAAGTGACACCGAATATGGACTACACTATGCAGAAATCAGTGGAACTGCTCTAATAATAGTTCACGTTTATGGAGCATTTTTCTATTTGTCAGAGACTCTGTTGAGTACTTTAAATGACTTACCACATTTCATTATCTTCCTATACTACTCCTAATAATTCAGTGTGAATTTACCTTAGCTATTTGGTAGCTGACAGATGTTACTGACTCATTTGAAACTCTGTGGCCAACAAAAAATACTTTTTTCTTCACCATCTCTATCATGTCAGCTCTTTCCCAATTTTAAGAAAACCCGCCATGAATATCTTGAAACTAAATAAAATGTAAGACTTTATGTTCATCCTTGTGTGAGTTTACCTTGTTAAATTTGACTCATTGTTCCAGCATATTAACTTCCAGTCATCTCTAAATTTTAAATACATGTCCCTATTCATCCATTCAGTTGTTTAAACATAAAATCATTTTTTCTACAAATATGTATGGCATGTACATCATGTACCAGATAGTCTACTGCAGGGATTCATTTACAGCAATTGATTATATACAGTTCTTGGCCCCAAGGAGCTTACTCAAAGCCAGCAATAAAAATGTCAAAAAGATTTTGAAGAAACTAAGTTAGTTATGAGAGAGAAAATTCAAACTCACTTTTTAATATGATGATATATTCAGAATCAGCCAGTAATAAATTAACTCACCTCCATTTTCAAAAGCAGCAAGGTCAGTCCTTGGTTTTCCATCCAATGATGCTTTCATCTCCCCTTGCTTTTCACATAGGCTAAATTTTTTTGGAACTGTAAGACCATCCCCTAGAAGTTTTTTAAGAAAGAAAAAATCATCCCGGAAACGACTACATGCTTACATAAGTTTGTGATAGAATTCATGATGATAGTAAAATCCTAAAAGTTAATGCAAGTGTTGTTTGCATGGTGATATGATGAAAAAAGTAGATTTATAAATACATAAATTTTAGGCAAATGTTTTAATTATCAGGAAAGCAGTCAGCAAATTGATTTGCATGTGTGGATAATTTATCAAATGGCAATTTAAAAATTCAAGCCTTCTAACACTATAGTTTGTACATAATACATTTAGTCTATTTGATTTGCTTTTCATATAATGAATTGTGATACTTCTTTTGTTTTTATTTATATACCATGAAAAGAAAATGAGTAAAAACTATTTGTGTCTACTACTGACTAAAAAATGCTAATTGAACTGTGGTAATTAAATAAGTCTCACCATTTTTCTTATATATCTCTAGATAATTTTCTTATAAAATAAACTATTAAAATGAGAATAAAAGAGAAATGAAATTCTAATACCACATGTTATTCTGGATTGGGTTCTAAACCAGAAAACTCTACATCTATTACACAGGAAGAATTGCTTCCAAAGAAATATGTAATCATAAAAGCAAATTATTTACAGAATTACTGCATGGAATGTAGTGTCACCATATGTTTATGAAGGCTCCTCATTCTGTGGCATCTCTGGGAAAGCATAATTATATTAATAGCAGCTTTTCATGTTAAAGTTAAGGTCATCTGAGAAAAGCACTTCATTCTCACTCTCAATTCTGATGTCTTGTCATTTAACTCTACTGTACATCTTACTAAATAATTCACAGCCTATTGGACTGAGTATCCTTCACAAATCACCTTGAAGCGCTGCCTTGTCATCCCTTACCTTCTTGCAATTCACTGCCATTTTCCAAAGGCTTTTCTAATTCTTTTTCTGCTGTAGAGGTTAGGCTTTTTGATGATGAAATATCTGGAGAAGTATAAAATCTGTAGTATTCACCTAATCTCCCATAAGAAAAGTGATGGTTAGCATATCTGTCACATCAAATATTAGAAAAATCCACAAATGTTTGATTTCTTACCAGATTTATAACATATCTCCTTTATTGCTCTTGGTTCTTCAATTTCTTCAGGGGTCATTGTCCGTAAACTAGATGCATCTATAGGATATATTTTTTAATTAAATTGTTCCAAAGCCAAATAATCTAAAAATTTATAAACCATAATGAAAAATCCCAAATATTGTTTTCATGGATGGATTACTAGGGTTTTTTTTTATCTTTAAAATCAGTAATTTGCATACTGGCAAATGTTTCTAATTGCTGTTTTTCATGTATTAGAATCAGTTGAGAGAAATGAAATGCCTAATCACACATTATGCGTGTGAGATGAGAAGCAGGAGGGATAGACTCACACGCTGAGATCATGTTCTTTGGAGGAGGATGTGGGTTTGGGGGATGCGGAGCTACAGCAGTAACATAAAGGAATGAGTAGTTCTGTGTATTACTGAGCACAGAGGCTATGGTGGTCTGGAGCCCACAGGATGTGTTCAAGGGCAGGAAGGAAGAGTCTACTTTTCTGCATGTTTCTCTGCATGTTTCTCTGGCACCACAGTTTTCTGATGATATGGGAAGAATAGGATGCACTAGGCTGCAGAAGACCTGGGTTCTAATGCTGTTTATAATTTGGCAAGGTTTCCTTGGGATAATACAGACGGTAGCCTTTATAAACTATAAAATACTCCATGCATATCTAGAACTTCCAGGATTAAATATGAGACAGATGTAAGCATATATCAGACAGAAGGATATGTTAATATTTAGTTACATATAAATAAAAGATACATAAATCACTTTTATCAATGTTCAGTTATATATAAATAAAAGAGGTTATTAGTATCCCTGTAAACAACTGTACATATTTAAACATGAGATCTGTCTCCCAGCTATTATACAAAAACCTTCCAGTCCAAAAGAGCATAAGCATGTGTAGACATAGAATAAATTAGAACATAATGATTTTAATATACTTAATAAAATTGAAATCATTTTCACACCCAAATCTGCCTTATATATCATGAACCTCTAACAGTTAAACAAACGTATGAAATATTGTGAGGTCTTTTAATGTGCATTGTAAATCTGAGAAAAGGCTTACTAACCAGTTTGTTCATCATCTTCCTCCTCTTCTTCCTCAGTTTTTATAACTAAAGGATGGTGAATGGGTAGTGAAATATTCCTCTGAGGTTTCAGGGGTTCCTGACTCTGGGTTGGGGGTGGAGTTCCTTGCTGAGTTTCTTTCTGTAGTCTAATACCTACGAAGAAAATGCAACATTTCAGGCTTTTCAAGATACATATTATGCACATGTTCAATGATCAACCATTGTTCTCCTGATTAGCTACATAATTTGTTTTAAAAAATGTGTCTCCTTATTTTTGGAAAGGTTATTAAACAAACTTACAAAAAATGTCAACAATTTGCTAGTTCGTAGGCTTTAGATGGTAATGATAACCATAATTTAATAGACCAAATTTTTTACATAAATGCTAAGTGATATTACTGTATTCTTACATTAGATCTGTGATATAAAAATAACTAGTTGCATTACAACAAATTTAAAAAGACAAATTTACATAAGGCATAGCTTATAATGGTAGAATATGTATGTCCAAAAAAGGAAAAATAATTCAATAGTTCTCATTTTCTGTGGCTTGGGGGATGATTTCTTGAAAGTAAGAAGAATGATATTTTCACATTCTTCTATTAGCTACACTGCAGATTGGCCAAAGTCCTAGATTATACTTAAATGTTCTACAACCTTCAAAACCAACCTGCAAATAACAGAAAAAGCTAGAGAACAGTTGTGTCTTCTGTTATTGCTAACTCAGCTCCCATTGTTTTCTAAACCAGTAGTTAACAAATCTGGCTAATTATCAGAACCAACTAAAGAAATTATTCAAAACATCTTTCAGGTCTTTGCTTCTGAACTACTGATTCAGCAGGTCTACATTAAAGCCTGGAAATCTGATACTATTTTTTTAAATGTTTTAAGTAATTATGAAATCAGCCAGGTTTAGAAACCACTGCCCCAAATCAATGATCATCTTAGCAGGGTCCTGGGTTATAGGAAGCCTTTGGTGGATATGCCATCTCAGTAATTTGAAATAAATCAACCCTATTCCAGATTCTCAATTTCCACACATTTTTCCTTTAAAATTGGTTTGCTTGAGAACAGACCTGAGTTCACAAAAGCCTTTCCTCCAATATACAAAGAAAAAGTCCTACCCTTCACACATGTCAAAATTTACTATACTACATTGACCAAAAAAGAAATCTTCCTTTACTGCTTAATCAAACTTCCATGAACTTGTAGGGCTTTCTCCAGTATCTTGATTTATATGACATTTCTACCAGTAGAAAATCATGATGTGGTAGGCAGAACAATGGCTCCCAAACACGTCTATGTCCTAATCCCTGGAACCTGTTTCTATACTAGGTTCTGTGGGAAAGAGAAATTAAGGATGCAGATGTATTTAAGGATGCAGCTATCTTAAAATTAGCAGGTTATCCTGGATAATTCAGGTAGACCCAATCAAAAGGGTCCTTAAAAGTGGATAAGAAAAACAGAGGAAGAAAGCCAGGAAAAGAGATGTAACAATTGAAGCTAGGTCAGAGTGATGCAGTGTCAGAAGGAGTTTACTACTCATTGCTGACCCCAAAGGTAGAGGAAGGGGGCGTGAACCAAGAATACAGACGTTCTCTACAAACTAGAGAAGGCAAGGAAACAGACTCCCTCCCAGAGTCTCCAGAAGGAATATAGCCCTTAATTTTAATCCAGACAAATCTGCACCGAATTTCTAAGCTATAGAACTAGAAGACAATAAACTTGAGGTGTTGAATCCACTTGCTTAGTGATAATTTATTACAGCAGTGACAGAAAATGAATTCACATGGTATTAGAAATAGTGGTATTCATGTTGGAATGTTCTGAATTCAAATACACTGTCGTAGTTAAGAATTTATGTTGAAAAATTTGCTTCTTCTATTTCTGAACTATTGTTAAAGAATGTATTACTCTTGAAGGAAAGTCTCATACATCAGTGATACGAGAGCACTAATAAGAAACTCTGAAGGGAAGACATGGTTTTAAACAAACCTTTTTAGCCATTCTCAGTGTTTTCCAATAATTATCATCAGTTGCAAAGAAAAGCTGCACTAAATATTTGAAGCAATAAATGTGAGTCACATTTTTAAAAGCTTTATTGAGATACAATTTGCGTACAATTCACTCATTCAGGTGTTCAGTTGAAAAGTTTTAGTACATTCATAGAAACCCAAACCCATCAGCAGTTAGTCTTCATATCTTCCCAGTGTCCCCAGCCCTACACAAGCACTAATATACTTAGTTTCTATGGATTTGCCTATTCTGGATATTTCATGTAAGTGGAATCATATACAGTATGTGGTCTTTTGTACATGATTTTTTCCACTTACCATAGTATTTTCAAGCTATATCCATGCTGTCATCTATAATAATACTTCATCCCATTTTATAGTCAAATATACCACAATTTATCTGTTCATCACAGGGTGATACTTGGTTGTTTCCACTTTATGGGCTGCTATAATGTAGATACAAACATCTGTGTTCAAGCTTCTGTGTGGATGTATGTTTTGCATCTCTGAGGTATACACCCAGGAGTGGAATAGCTTGGACATATGGTGACTCTATGTAGCCTTTTGAGGAACTGCCAGGCTGTTTTCCAAAGAAGCTGTATCATCCTACCTGAAATGTATGAAGATTCCAGTTTCTCCACGCCCTTATCAACACTTGTTATCCTTTTGATTAAATCATCCCAGGGCATATGAAATGGTGTCTCATTGTGGTTTTAACTTACATTTGTATAATATTAATGACAATGAGCATCATTTTATGAGTTTACTGACCATTTATATATATTTGAGAAATGTCAATTCAGATTCTTGCCCATTTTTAAATGGAATTGTCTTTATATTACTTCTATCACAGTGGTTCTCAGAGATGATTTTGCCACTGCCACAGTAGGACATATTTGGCAATGGCTAAATGTAGTTTTGTCTGGGAAGATGCTAATGGCATCTTGTAGGTGGAGGCCAAAGATCCTTCTAAAAATCCTGCAATACGTACGACAAAGAAATATCCAGCCCCAAATGTCAATAGTGCCAACACAAAGAAACCTGTTCCATCAGGTTCTCTGTGAATTATTTTGCCCTTTAATCCCCTTCTCCCTCCCAACACGCCCTCCCCAACCCTTTCCCTTTGGTAATGACTAGGCCCTTCTCAGTGTCTGAGTCTACTGTGATTTTGTTCCTTTTGTTTTGCTTTGCAGTTATTTGGTATTTGTCTTTCTCTACATGGCTTATTTCACTGAGCATAATATCCTCCAGCTCCATCCATGTTGTTGCAAATGGTAGGATTTGTTTCTTTCTTATGGCTGAATAGTATTCCATTGTGTGTATGTACCACCTCTTCTTTATCCATTCATCTACTGATGGACGCTTAGGTTGCTTCCATATCTTGGCTATTGCAAATAGTGCACCGATAAACATAGGGATGCATATGTCTTTTCAGATCAGGGAACTTGTTTTCTTTGGATACATTCTGAGGAGTGGAATTACTGGGTTAAATGGTATTTCTATTTTTAGTTCTTTGAGGAACCTCCATATTGATTTCCACAACAGTTGAACCCATTTACATTCATACCAACAGTGTAGGAGGGTTCCCCTTTCTCCACATCCTAATCAGAATTTGTTGTTTCTTGTCTGTTGGATGATGGCCATCCTAACTGGTGTCAGGCAATATCTCATTGTGGTTTTAACTTGCATTTCCCTGATAATTAGCAATGTGGAACATCTTTTCATATGCCTGTTGGCCATCTGAATTTCTTCTTTGGAGAAGTGTCTGTTCATATTCTCTGCCCATTTTTTAATGGGGTTATTTGTTTCTTGGTTGTTGAGGCACTTGAGTTCTTTATATATTTTGGATGCTAACCCCTTATGGGGTAGATCATTTATGAATATATTCTCCCATATTGTAGGAGCCTTTTTGTTCTGCTGATGGTGCCCTTTGCTGTACAGAAGCATTTTAGTTTGATGTAGTGCCATCTGTTCATTTTTGCTTTTGTTTCCCTTGCCTGAGGAGAATTGTTCAGGAAAAAGCTGCCCATGTTTATATTCAAGAGACTTTTGCCTATGTTTTCTTCTATGAGTTTTATGGTTTCATGACTTAATTCAGGTCTTTGATCCATTTCGAGTTTACTTTTGTGTATGGAGTTAGTCAATAATCCAGTTTCATTCTCTTAACATGTAGCTGTCCAGTTTTGCCAATGCCATTTGTTAAAGAGGCTGTCATTTCCCCATTGTATATCTATGGCTCTTTTATCATATATTAATGGACCATATGGGTGGGTTTATATCTGGGCTCTCTATTCTGTTCCATTGATCTATGGGTCTGTTCTTGTGCCAGTACCAAATTGTCTTGATTACTGTGGCTTTGTAGTAGAGCTTGAAGTTCGGGAGCATAATCCCCCCAGCTTTATTCTTCCTTCTCAGGATCGCTTTGGCTCTTCAGGGCCTTTTGTGGTTCCATATGAACTTTAGAACTATTTGTTCTAGTTCATTGAAGAATGCTGTTGGTTTTTTGATAGGGTATTGCATTGAATCTGTACATTGCTTTAGGCAGAAAGGCCATTTTGACAATATTAATTCTTCCTATCCATAAGCATGGGCTATATTTCCATTTAATGTTGTCTTCTTTAATTTTTCTCATGAGCATCTTGTTTTCAGGGTATAGGTCTTTCATCTCCTTGGTTAGGTTTATTCCTAGGTATTTTATGCTTTTTGATGAAATTATAAGTGGAGTTATTTTCTTGATTTTTCTTTCTGCTAGTTCATCATTAGTACATAGGAATGCAACAGATTTCTGTGTAGTGATTTTGTATCCTGCAACGAATTCAGTTACTAGTTCTAGTAGGTTTTTGGTGGATTCTTTAGAGTTTTCTATGTACAACATCATATTGTCTGCAAATAGTGAGTTTAACTTCTTCCTTACCAAATTCAATGCCTTTTATCTCTTTGTGTCTTCTGATTGCTGTGGCTAGGACCTCCAGTAGTATGTTGAATAAAAGTGATGAGAGTGGGCATCCTTGTTTTGTTCCCAATCTTAGAGGAAAAGGTTAAAGCTTTTAGCCATTAAATATGCTGGCTGTGGGTTTGTTGTATATGGCCTTTATCATGTTGAGGTATGTACCCCCATATCTATTTTGTTAAGAGTTATCATGAATCAATATTGAATTTTTTAAATGACTTTTCAGCATCTATTGACATGATATGTGATTTTTGACCTTTTTTTTATTGATGTATGATATTGATTGATTTTTGAATATTGCACCATCCTTGCATCCCTGGAATAAATCTCACTTGGTCATGATGGATGATCTTTTTGATGTATTTTTGAATTCAGTTTGCTAATGTTTTGTTGAGGATTTTTGCATCTATGTTCTTCAGGGATATTGGTCTGTAATTTTCTTTTTTTGTGGTATCTTTGCCTGGTTTTGGTATTAGAGTGATGTTGGCCTCATAGAATGAGTTTGGAAGTAGTCCCTCCTCTTCTACTTTGTGGAATACTTTAAGAAGGGTTTGATAAAATTCAGCTGTGAAGCCATCTGGTTCTGGAATTTTGTTCTTAGGTAGTTTTTGATTACCAATTTGATTTCATTGCTTTTAATTGGTAGGTTCTCTGTTTTTTTATTCTATTTATTTTTCTTCAAATATTGAGTGCAGATCTTTTATTAGGGTCGTATCACCACATAAGAAAATATCTTTTCATTCTGTGGCTTATCTTTTTATCCTTTTAATGGTGCTTGATGAATGGAAATATTTATTTTAATATATCCAAATTTACTCATTCTTTCTTTAATAATTTTTTATGTCCTTATTACCTTCTGAAACCTTTAAAAATTAGGCTTAATATACCTAGAATTGGTTTTTAGATACAGTATAAGAGTAGTCCATTTTTCCCTCCTTAACTGAAATGGCCATCCTCTACTCGTTGCTCAACCATGCTACCTGTTACAAATCAAGTATTCATCTCTGCAAGGATATTTTTCAGCTTTTCATTGTGTTCCACCTGTCAGTTTGTTTAGCCATTGTCCTAAAGCCTATCACTTTTTAGGCTTTCATATCTTATTGAACAAGTCCTATCATTTTATTGTTTTTGAAGCAGTCTTGACTATTCTTGGTTCTGCATTTCCATACAAATTTTAGGACCTGTTTGAATTTTTATTGAGATTATTTTTCTTATATTTATTTACATAGATGATGAGTATCAAACCACTATGGCAATTCAAATGTCATTGGAGTGAAATTTTTATTGTTAAATGTCAGTAATGAAAAAAGGTCAAGTACATCCTTTGCAACTATTTAAATTTATGATGAGTTTAGTTAGTGAAAAATATTTTATGGAATAGTTCATTTACTAACTAAAAAACATTAAAAATGTACCTTTAATCTTGGCACATCTTTATTTGCTTGTTCAAGCTGAAGTTTTAGTTCAATATTTTCCCATGACAGCTTCAGGTTTTCTTTTTGAAGGTCCTGTTCTCTTTGACCATGATCTTCTGACTCCATTTCTGAAGTCTTCAGGAAAATGAAGTTAGGAATATTTTTAAGGCTTAATAAATAAAAATGGCATAAGGCATACTGGATAAGTAAACACTATGCTAAAAACGGGAATATTTTTCCTTAGAAAAATATAAGAAAATTGGAGAGCTCTAGAGAAATTCAAACCAAAATAAATAAGTTAGAATATAAAACTTGCAGGGAGATACGGTAATGGGGTTTGTTTAAATTAAAAAGAAAACAATGTCAAGCCGGTTCTCCCACCGCCCGCGCGGCGGGCCGCAGCAGCTCGGGCGGCGGGAGGAGCGGCAGCGGCCAGGCGGCCCAGCTTCGCAAAGGCTCTTGGCGCGCCGCGGCCCGCAGGCACCCGGCACGCGCCCGCCGCGCCTCCACGATGCCCAAGAGGACGGTCAGCTCCGCCGAGGGCGCGGCGAAGGAGGAGCCCAAGACGAGGTCGGCCAGCTTGTCAGCTAAACCTGCTCCTGCAAAAAGTGGAAACGAAGCCAAAAAAGGCGGCAGGAAAGGATAAATCTTCAGACAAGAAAGTGCAAACAAAAGGGAAAAGGGGAGCAAAGGGAAAGCAGGCCGAAGTGGCTGACCAGGAAGCTAAAGAAGATTTACCCGCAGAAAACGGAGAAACTAAAAATGAGAGTCCAGCCTCTGATGAAGCAGGAGAGAAAGGAGCCAAGTCAGATTACTATCATATGCCATGTCTTATCAGTGGTCCCTGTCTCCCTTCTTGTACAATCCAGAGGAATATTTTTATCAATTATTTTGTAAATGGCAAGTTTTTTAGTAGCTCTAGAAACATTTTTAAGAAGGAGGGGATCCCACTTCATCCCATTTTTTAAGTGTAAATGCTTTTTTTTAAGAGGTGAAATTTGCTGGTTGTTTATTTTTTAGTACAACCAGAAAATAGTGGGGTATTGAATATGGGAGGCTTTGATTGTCTTGGGTGTCAGCTTAACATTCCATAATGGGGGTAGTTTTTATATTCTGTAATATAAACATAAACTAAATGGCAATTTGGAGTCAGTTGTGCATTTAATATATCTTGAACATTTTAAATTACTTCTACTCCTGTGTTGTCTCTGGTAGGTTTCCTAAAGAAAACCACTCCTTGATCTTGGCTCTCCTGTGAGAATTGTGTGCACTGTGTAACATCTTTGGTCTTGGCAGTCCAGTTTTCCTAGTAACCTTGTTAATGTGCTGTGAAAGATTAAAAATCTGCATACGTAGTGCATATGATAAGAAGTCGTGAATTAGTGAAACTGATGTAACAGCATATCAATATTTGAAGATACGGTACTTGATATCCTATTAAGGAAAACTTGCCTCCAAAGTTTAAGCTGGAAAGTCACTGGAATAACTGTTGAGTGAAAAATCATAATTACATGATTTTCTAGATATTTGGTATGTACATTAAGAATTGTGTACAAATTTAGATGTCTGTGTACTGACCCTCAAATAAAACCTCAATTCTAAAAGAAAAAAAACAATGTCAAGTAGGACTTAACAATGTCCACACAAATAATGCTTCCGTATGTACTCATAATGACTAAACTGATTTATAGTGGCTTTTCCAGTCCAAAAATAAAGTATGACTTATCTATTAGGATTTTATTATGCCTCATTCCCACATTCCACCCACAAATTCATATGTTGAAGTCCTAACCACCAGTACCTCCAATGTGACTTTATTTGGAAATAGAGCCTTTTTAAAGATTTTAAACCAAATTAAAATAAGATGATTACGGTGGGTCCTAATCCAGTATGCCTGGTATTCTTACGCAAGAGAAAAACTTGGACATGGAGGCAGCTTGGAGGGGAGACAATGTGAAGAGAAAGGGAGAAGGTGCCCATCTACACGCCAAGGAGAAGGCTTTAGAACCTTCCTTCAGAGGTTAAAGAAATAATCCCGTCCAGTACCTTGATTCTGGACTTTTGGCTTTCAGAACTGTGAGAATATATTTCTGTTGTTTAAACCACTGTATCTATGGCGCTTTGTTATGATGACCTAGTAAACTAATACACAAGCCTGCAACAATCACTGCCTCAATCCCTTCCTCCAGAAAGCTTTTCCTCCTTCCTTGAATGAAAATAATCACTCCCGCTTCTGAAATCCAGTAACATTCAGATTATTATTTATGTTCAATTTTATTTCTCATTTTAAACTATAGGTTATTTGAAAGGGAAATCTGTGCTTGATTACTTTTTCTGTAAAGTGGGTAGAAGACACCTACCTCATAAGATTGTTATGAACAACAGATGAAGTAATTTAGTGAAAGCACACAGCACAGATTAAGTTTTTTCTCCCCCGTCCCTTTCTCTCTCTACTGGCTTGGGTAGTAACTCCAGACATTATAGTTTTAAAAATACAAAATCAAACAAATACATCTTTTTATACATGCTCTACAACATCTTTTTAATTAGCAGTAGGTTAAATATTGTACATTCTGATATAGGTAAAAAAATTAAAGAAATTAGAAAATAGGACATTAAGAAATAAAGATATTCTGGGCTATTTGATTCTGACTCAAGGGAATGTAACAGAACACTGTTAGAAGCACTGTACGCATCCACCCAATTTCTATGTGTTTGAGGGAATGTGTGTGCATATGCACACACCCAGTAGCAAGAAAAGGATGTGCTGGTATCTGTAAACCGCAGGAATATGTCCCTACTTATTCTGTCAAATCACCTCAAAATACATTCCGATTCTTCTACAATTAGGTTAATGCTGAGCAAACTATGCCACCTGTAAGGTCCTCAGTTTTTGCATCTTACAAATGAAGCCACAAGAAGGAACAGTTTTTAAGATCTCTTCAGACATGGAAATCTGTAATTTCCTGTCTCTGAGCTCTTCTGTCTTTCCCACATCTCTTCTGTACATGGTAGCTACCTAATTTAACAAAAAAATGGTAAATACCTGAGTACTACTGATGGATCGACATAAATTATATTAAATATCACTTACAGAAGAGCGTAATTGTGATGAGCTCACATAAGGGTATTTTTTTTAACACAGTTCTCCTCCCACAAATATGGGTGCCGTTATTATGTAAGTAAATATGGATCATCCGTCCCCCCTTAGTCTCATCAAACAAAACTAGAAGTATTAGTTGAGATTGTCCAAATTTCTGGAAAATGAATTCTAATAAAACTACCTATGAAGTAATAAGAATAAAATTCTTAAATAATGAATTTTATGAGAATTTTACATAAGTGGAATCCTGGTACATAAGTGGAATCCTGTTAAAAGGTAGAAATTAAATTCTTAGTGGATGGGTGTTAACAATAACACACGGTGAAAGTCTCAAATTTTCAATTACTGATTATCAAGTGAAAAACACTATGAACTGGGATAAATAAATGAAATAAGAATTAAGTCACTTTCATCCACCTTCTCTTAACTTTTAAATGTTTGATTTTAGTTGATGTTTTTAGGACTTAGGTGACTGGAATGTGTAAGTAGAAAGGATAAATAAAAAAGAAGATAACTACTATTTTATTTGAATTGGGGAAAACTTGTCTTCTTCTGTCCTGCAAGGTAAACAGACCAAAAATAGTGTATTGATGGAATGTCCATGAGGAACTGTTAAGTCAGACCTGCAGTTAAATTCTGGCTATGCGTCTTCTTGATCACTAGAGATTTTACTTACTCTCCAAGCTTCCCACGTAAATCAGGGTACTGTGAAAATTAGACTTAGGTACATATTCTAACACAGCATAGATAGCAACCCATGCAAGCTCCTTTTTCTCAATATAAATAAGATATCCATTACAAGGCAAAAAGATGAACAGTTTATTTTAGAATGTCCCACAGTATCACAACATGTTTTCACTGAAATTTTATCTGTAGTGAGATTTTATAGATGAGGTAGGAATTTCTCTAGCAAAACCAACACCTCTAACGTGCCCTATTTTTGTTATTGTTATCTAATCTAGTACTTTTTAGGTGAGTACCAAGGGTAAAACACTACTAAAATGAATAAGGAAATGTATAAGCATAAATTTTGTAGGAACTAGTCAAATATGAGGGCTTAATAAAAGATGAAGTTTCAATAGTTCATACTTTTTACAAATTCTGCACAGTTTATCTCCATTTGCACCATACGTATATACTACTGGCTGTAAGAAGACTCTGCTAACAAAGAAGCAAAGGACTGCCGTGCACTCACACTGCTTCGCTGGACTGGCGTGTGAGCTTCAGAATCTGCCTGTGCCTCCCGCTCAGCCCACCAGTCACCGCAGCAGCAAGTGTGGCTTGTTGTAGAATCACGGTGATCCTGCCCAGGAGGTCATTCTCGATCCCCGTGGCAGTTGTGACTCACACCTTCAGCTGTGTCCCCTTCCCTTTCTCTTTCTTGCCTAGCTCTTTCTCCTCCTTGTCCTTATGTTCCTGTTATTTTTACAAGTCTTGATTATTTTCTCAATTTCAGGATTTGGTTCATTTTCAAATTTGGAGTTAAAATCTGCCCCAGTATCACTTGTTGACCTAAATGGACTTGATTTTTTGTTTGGTCTTGCCTCAGATTTATCTAACTCAGTGGGACCTACACTATCTTCTGCTTTGTGTTTTTCCTCATTACTGTGACAACGGAGACTATTTCTAGATGTCTGATGATATAAGTTGTCATTGGCATCTATTCCCTTCCCATATTTTAATTCTGAACACACTTATGGGTTTTGTTTGTTTCCATGTAAAGTGTTCTTTTTGTGAAAAACATTATGCCTGTATTTATAATACTGGTAGCAAGGGTACAAAGAGTTGTGTTACATAACAGATTCTGCTTGAAGCAGAGGAAAGAAATATGAAAAGATAAAAGGAAAAAGACAAAAATATACACGCTCAATGTTTTAAAGTAAGACATACCAAACAATTCTACATAATGATTCTTTATAAAGAAAAACTAGAAACATGTCACGTTTGAATGGGAACAATGCTCTATTTTCTTTTTTTATCTAATTTTATGTTCTTACCACAGCAAAACTTATGATAACTACACTTAAAATCTTCAGAAATCATTTGTAATGAAGTTTTATGCAAAAGCAAAACAATCAAGTTTACTATTCACTGTTGTTATGTAAGAAGAATTAAAGAAGTCAACATATATTACTACCTGGTAAAAATAAAAGTTGAGTTTACTGCATTAACATTAATGAAAGGGATCAAATGTTTGTGACCAGATAAAGGCAGAAGTTGATTTTACTTCTGAGCTTAAAAATGAAAAAAAAAAAAAAAAAAAAAGATGTACACTTACTGAAGGCCTAGAATATGCATCCTTTGAAAACTGTTTTTCTAAAGCATGGAGTTTTTCTTCTATGACAGAATCTCGAGGAAGAGCTTGGTGAGTCCTAGAAAATAAACAACCACAGACTCTTTACTAGTCAAACTTCAAATTTCACTGTTTTTACTATATTAAAATATAGGAAAGAAAGAAAACACAATGTATTTATTAACACTCTATTTTAAATTTTCTAAAACTTACAAACTTTATAAAAATAGGACATGACTATTTATATTATAAAATGACCCTCTACAGAGGATTCACTGCAGGACTCTCTTGAATTAGGAGTAAACAAGTAAATTTTGGTTTACATTAACATTTTGAAAAAACATGCATCTAATCTATTTGTATGGAATTGTGTAAGATCTGAATTAAACATCAGTGTTTTTAAAACATGTAATAATTCCATATAATCCATGTGCTTCTCAAGCTTCTCAGAAAGTTCAAGTTCTTAGTGGTGACATAATCTGTCACTTCAAGTCTGTGGTCATCTGTGTGACCTACAAGGCCCTGCACATCACTATTCAACCTAATTATGCCAGAGTCTACCTTTATTGAGGCAATTAAATTCACTCTTACCCACACATGAAAGATTCACCCTTGCCTCTACATCTCTGCTAGGGGTTCTCTTTCTGGAAATGTCCTTCTTCCCTTTAACATCTAGATCTGATTCTTAAAGTTTAAAAATTTACACTTGAACTGAGAGAGAAGATAAGTTCAATCTCTTCTATTAAGTCTTCTCCAAATACTTCAACCCATATAGACTCACATTAGAAAAAAAGAGCAAGTAAACCTCTAAAATCATTAGGACTGCAAACTAAAGAATTTTGATCCTTGTGAAAATTGCAAAGCGTTCAGTTTTGTTTTCAATATATGTTTAGATCAAGAAAAATCAGGAAGGGAAGGAGCCACTACTGGGATCAGATAGCAACTATGAATAGATATCAAAAGAAAGACAAATTCTTCAATCACTTCTTTCTTCATCAAGGAAAATTCTGAAGGATTTAAGGAACAAGGACTTAGAAGGAAAAGAGACGGAATGTAGTTTAGAAGCTCATGAGTGTTCCTTTAAAGGAATTCAACTACATATTCTCACATTACATTAACACTGACACAAATATAGACTTTAATTGAGAAGCACTAATGGTAATTTTTGAAGATTAATATAAAGGAAAAAAGTGTGATAAATTTTAAATAGTAAATATCTTCATGTCCAACATTATATGTAGGTACCAGACTTTGACAGTAATCATTAACATGATCCCAAACTTCATAAGCACACAGAAGAGGAAGTAACATTATAAAAAAGTAATCTAAATTCATCTTGGAAGAAATGAGTGAAACAAAATTATAAATAGTTTTAATTATTGTTACTAGTTCTGATTTTATTTTGCATTGCATGACAGTGATTATAAGAAAAGACATAGCTTGTAAAGAGACAGAAAAACAACACAAAATCTCAGAGGCTCTGCTAAAGTAACATGGTGGGGAGGAGAGGTGGTTCTGGTTCTAGGTACAGTGGAGTGAACACTTCCAATCCTGTATCTCACAAATGCATGGAGCAGCTATTTGAGGACTGTGAAGAGTAAATATTTTAGACTAGGAAAGAATACCAGAATGTGAAGTATGAGCAAACAGGTGGCGAATGTCCTCTGGTATTTTTTGGCCTGAACACAGACAGCACTGCTGGAAATCTGAAAGTGAGTGTTAGCACCAAGGGAGAGAGCTCCAAGGAATCCATAAAGTTGAGTAAGGAGAAGTGGCACTTACAATACAAAGTGCAAAAATCCCTTCTTTTTTCCTCTCTGATTGGTAGAGCTGTGATCGTTAGGAGGCAGAGCAAAAGTAGCCGCCGCTCCCCCCACTGCCCCCACATCCCCTTTCTGCCCTCTGCTGCTTGCTTGGCTGCAGGGCTGTGTGCAATTGCTGAAGTGCACGGGATAGGGTAACTAAAGCTCCGATTTGATTCGAAGTACCAAAAGCCGAAGCCCTAGGGAAACGAAGCATCAGGGAGACGGCAAAAAGGGAGAAGCTCAAGAAAGGAACCTTACGGAGTTGGTTACAAACCTCTGGACTCACCCTTGGGCTGAGCATGTATGGATCTGATCCTAATCAGAGTACCAAAGACTCTTGAGAACTGAGCCAACACACAGAGGGCGGCTCTCGTGCCGCCGGCTGTCACCGGGAAGGAGCACAGCCAGATCCAAAGAGCGCTGTCAAGGTTTTGAAAACAGAACTGATGTTGGAACCACAGATCTCAGATAGCAAGTTAGAACTTGAGACCTGAACCTGTCCGGACCACCCCTCTGCTAAAACAAAGATATCTACATTTCCCACAGCATTTAACCAAGACCCCTCTCGTGACATAATATTCAAAAGTTCAAGAATACAATCCAAAATTGTATACAAAAACCCAGGAACATCTCAACTCCCACGGCAAAAGACAAGCAACAGACCACAAACTTAACACGATTATGCGATTATGTCAGTTTCTATGGGTCAACCAGTTCCTTCATTATAATGGATAGCGTATTTCCGTGTAATAGCTTACCTCATATACGATACATCGTTTTCTAAGTCAAAATTTCTCTTTTTAATTCTTCCAACTCTTTTTCTGACTCCAAAGCTCGCACTCCCATAACTTGGTCAACAGTAATACCAGTTGTTTTTAGTTTCTTCTGTAAAGTAAGTTTCTCTTTATCAGCTCTGTGAGACAGAATCATGAAAATACACCATTCATTGTTTGGCATATTCAATTTATTAAACTGCTGCTTACTCACAACAAGACCAATATGCAAAAAATTGGGTCCTTCTGTATTTGCTATGAGCTAACATATTTCAAAATTTTACAAAACTCCATTTATAAGTTGTTAAGATATATTTAAAACACATTTTAAAGAAAAAAATGAATCATAGATAATATATAATTAAAGCTAAGAAATTTCTCATACTATCAAGTATAATAAAACAATTTAACTTCCAAGTCAATTAAAGACTTTATACATAGGCTTACATTAAATAAACTCACTTAGCAAAAAGATCCTTCAAAGTATTCAACTGCTTTGTTAGAGTACAGACTTCCCCCTCTTTCTCTTTTAACTTGTTTCAAATTCCCTCTATTTTGGCTTGCCATTTTTTACCTTCTTCCCACCTAATTAATTCTTCTCTAGCACTCTGTAAACAATAACAAAGGAGGGAGAAAATTACCAATATTATTTTCATTTTAAATCTATCAACTATAATTTACTAGACAATGGTAAACCAACACTTCCTAGAGAATATGTAAATATATTCATTTTGCTATGGAACTTAGCTTAAGGATTCTGTATTTTATAACTTGATAGAAGAAATTCTGGGGAACAGATCACACTAACATTAATGCCCTTAGGAATCTCTAAATAAAGGTTCTAATACAGGCGATCATGACTAAAGTAAGCTTCAGACAAAGAATAGGTATGTATAGATAAACCAGTTTTGTCACCATATAGCATCACAGCCCCTTCAAATCTCAATGAGCATTACTTCTCTTATTCAACAGATATTTGTTTAGTACTAACCATATGTCAGGTACTACTCTAGGCACCAGGAACAGAAGCAATGAATAAACCAGACAGAAACCCCTATCTACATGGATATTACAGTCTAGTTTTTGTTGGTTGGATGAGCAGAAGGAAGTAAAATATAGACAAAAAACAAGAAAATTAATTTTGGTATGTTTGCTGGTGGTAAGTGCTAAACAAACAAAGCAGAGAAGGGAATTAGTAGGTGTAGTGGTCCCAGTTCATTGTAATTGAGATGAAGTCACCAAGAAAAATCCATATAACGCAGAACAGTCCCATGTGCTGAACCTTCAAATGTTCTCCTGGACATTCATGTAACTAAAAAGTCTGTTCAGTTATCTGAGCAAATAACTTATCTTCATTCCACAAACCAATTTTTTAATGGCTTACTATATACTGCATTTTCAAGGAATGAAACAGCCTTATAGAAGGAAAGACTGTCGAGATCATTTTGCTAAAAACCATACCAACCACTGCATACCATTTTGGAGATGAAATTACAACTGGCAATGGCATTGTGACACACTAGCTGCCAGCAGCGTGCATTCGTGTCAGTCTGCACTGCAGCTCTGAATTCACATGATCATGCATAAAGGTACATGCACATGCCTACTTCATTGTGTTTTCTAGTGTAGTATGCCACAGCATTTTCATGCAGAAATAAGAAAAAACATATGAGTATATTTATTATTTTTACAAGTTATTTTCCTTTTATTTTTCTCTTATTTCATTAAGGTTATTTCAAACAATATTTTTGAAATTATGCATGTAATGTTTATATTAACCATGAATTTCATGGGGAATAGGAAAGAGGATATTATGAAACACTGTATTTACTCTAAATAAGGCAATGTCGGGGCTGAAAGGGTTAAAAGCCAGAGCTTAAAGTCATTTGCCCAACTCAAATAACTTGCCCTATCAAAACTATCTTCTCCAATTCTGGCCAACTTTTTGACCTTATTTATTTAGTTCAGCTAACAAGTAGCCTTTAAAAATATATAAAAACTTAAGTGTTTGAAAGTTATTAACTTCTTTTTTCCCAAAATATACAAAAGGAATTTTATGAACTTCCAGAAATGTAACTATTAATTGGGGTCATAAGGTATGTAAGTAAATATTCTGTGGCATGGAATGCTTTGCAGGGGGTGGGCAATTCTGTCTCATCTGACATTGCCGTCTGCAGAAAGACTGATGGAAGCAAGGCTGAAATAATTTTAAAATGAACAATAAGAAATAACAGGCAAATGTCAAAGATCTGTTATAGACTGGGGAAGAGAAAGGGAGAAGGGGAATGGAGAGAAGTTCTCTTCTCATATTTTCTGTACCAATAGCCTCCTCCATAGAGATATTAAAATGTTATTGTATTTAAAATTTTTCATTCATTCGAAAAATACTGAACATCTACTACATGCCAGGCACTAAGGATACAAAAATAAACAAAACAGGTAAGTTTCCTGCCGTCAAAGATTTTGTCCAAAAGATGAATACGTAAATAAGTAAATGTTAGTATGTGAGACAGTAATCAAGACTATGGAAAAAGTATAGAAGCATAAGAAAAAGGAATGCAGGGCCTGGGGGTGGGTTTTTTTAAATCTCATGTAGACAGGCTACAAATATTGTTTACAGAGAAAAAAGTTGGTGAAATTTCAATATGAAAGCATCTTTGAGTATAGAAACATTCATAAATTAGAAATGCCCAGCACCTTAAAAACTGCATATTCTTACTAGATTCCTATATACAGAATTTAATTTTAGTATTGTTCTTTGTGTTCTTTTTTCTAATTAGTAATAATACTGTACAGTGATATGGATTTGATGGCCTACAAAAGACTTTCACATTATTTCATTTGACTGTCAAAATGATTTTGAGAAGTTGGCAATGCAAATGGTATTATTTTTATTTTAAGGAGAAATACACTGAAGTACAGAAGTCAGGAGTCCAGGCAAGGCCACAACGCTATTGAGGTATTCTGATAGCCATCGGGTTAGGAATTGCTGTCCGACAATGAGGCCTATGTCCGACTAGGGAGGCAGTGAAGAAAGCAATCGGGATGAGTAAGGACACCTCGGCTCGAAATGGACCCCAACTACTCCCACCCCACTGGTGGCTCCTGCACCTGTGCTGGCTCCTGCAAATGCAAAGAGTGCAAATGCACCTCCTGCAAGAAGAGCTGCTGTTCCTGCTGTCCTGCGGGTTGTGCCAACTGTGCCCAGGGCGGCATCTGCAACGGGGTGTCAGACAAGTGCAGCTGCTGTGCCTGACGCGGGGGAGAGCCTGCTCCCCATGAGAACAGAGCAGCGTGAATCAGCCTGTATTGTAAGAATATTTTAGTGCACACCAACCTGTTTTCTACATTACAGTTTGTATGAAATAGTGAATCATAATAAATGTTGTTGACTATAAAAAAAAAAAAAGAGTAAGGACATTGTGATCTTGCAATTTTCACCAGCAAAGTCTGTGACAGCAATGTGTTGGGGTTCTACTTAAATAAATGTGAGCATTTTAATCAAAATTATACTGACCTTGATCAATTTTCATAGGGAAAGGATATTTTGAATATAGTCTATTATGACATTTTAATCCCTTTATCTGTTTATTCTTCATTGCCATTAAAGATAGTTAATTTTCTTTTCTATTTCATGTTTATTTTAGATATTAAATATTTTATGGGTAAATTTTAGGATCAATTCTTTTCTTAACCATAGATCCTCCACTGCAATTTTCTTCAGGGGCAAACATTACTATTAACACCAATATTTTCCAGGTCACTTTTGGTATTCACTACAAGATAAATATTTTGTTTATTATTTACAACAAATTTAATTGTATGAAGTTTAGCTAATTTTAGGGTTTTGGGGAGCTGATTATTTTTATCAGCAATATCTTTTAGAAACAGTTTGTTTATATGAAAATTTTTTTCTCACATTATAGAATCAATCAATGAGTGGGTTGATTATTATTATTGCAAAATCTGTATATATTCCAAATCATTTTGTTACCCTGAAATAACAGACCAGTTTATTGAAGGATAAAAAGGACACATTTTTTAAAAAAAGGACACATTTGGGTCAAGGTAGAAGACTAAAAATGCCCAGCTTTCTTTCTCAAAGATTGAAAGCACCAATCTATGTGAACAATTACGTTGGGGAGAAGTTCGATATGTAAGGTATGAAGGTTTGGAGGTGCTGTGATGTCAGGGAGAGGACACGGACATACTGTAGTATCTCTGAATGACAGTTGTGTTATAGGTACCTCCTCAAGTAGACTGAATTCCTAAAGGACAGAAATTTATCTTAGACTTCTCTACATTATCCAGTACCAGGTATAGTATGTAGTAGGTCCTCAAAAATTATCTGCTTATCAATTACACGTTTAACTTAGTCTTTCACTACCTTAAACATATTAATCAATATGTTTCCTCACATACCTTTTCTTTTATAGGTTTTAGTTCTACTTTATCCACCTTTCTTTCCAGTAGACTTTCTAGATTTTTAATTTTCTTTTGGAGTTCTTCAATTAGACTTTGTTTATTATCTATCACAGGTTTGCCCTGAAATATAATATGTATTTTTATACCTTAAGTAAAAAAAAAAAATTAAACAAAATACACAATAAATATGCCAGTTATAGAAGCTTGCTGAGGCTACAGCTAAACCATACTTCCTAAATGACACTATTGATATATAAATATAGCATGATAGCTGCTTCTGCGTTTTAAAGATGCTACTCTGAAGCTACAAATATAATAGAGGTCAAAAAAGAATGAGCTACCTTAATCAAAGTGACTTAAAAGCTAATTTCAGCAAATACTATAAATAAAATTAAGAAATGGAATAAACTACCACCTATGTATTTTCAATCAGACACGATCACAATTAAACACAAAAGTACCTGTAATCCACTGGTCAGTCTCTTAATTTGCCTTTTCAGTTCATCATTCTCTTGATCAATTCCATCTTTCTCTGTAAGCATTTTATTATAGACTTTTTGTTTTTTTGTCAGTTCATTGGTTAAGTCATTCAAATTATCAGTGAATTTTCTCTGTTTTTACTTGCTTTAAGGGCTTCTTTCAATTTTAAAAGATTTTCACTTAAGTCTTCAATTTGTGACTAATGAAAGATAAATATTTAATTTATGAATCTTCAAATATCAAGGATAAAAGCAATATAATACAGAACATATACCATTAATACTTTCAATTCAAGAATGTTTCAATCTAATTTTTTTAAGAACACAAGGAAAAAACTGCACATGTTATATATATTTTTCCATCTTCATTTCAAATGAACCAAGTCTACTTGAAGTAAACAAAACAAGAAACAGGCTAAAGCAATTCATCTTCAACAAATAATCAGAAACAAAATTTTACCAAATTAGCAAATGTTTCATTATGCCTGATTTAATTTTTAGTAAAGAAACAAGTACATTTCGGTGTACAAGGCAATGTTTTACACACTACAAAGCATAAGAGTGGCATTAAACAAAATGTCTGACTTGAAGTAGTTTCTAACCTACTTTTCAAAGACAAGAACTTGCAATGCTGAACAGTATACATAAGCCACTAGAAAGGAGTTGTTAGTTGTCCTATACAGTAAAGTGAAGGGAATGATAGCACTTAAAATATATGTTGTTGCATAAATTATTACCGGCCTAAAGCATTACTAATAACACTCAAGGGAAATTAGTAGTATTATAATGTAGTTAGAAGAAAAACATAAATTGTCCTGGAGAAGTCAGAAAAAAACTTCAAGAAAAAGGACCTGAGAAATATGAAGAATTCAACAGAAGACATTTCAGGCAAAGAGAAAGGTGTTAGAGACATCAACAAAGGGCTATTTGTATTAACATATTATTAAGTAAATAGAGTTTTCCTGTCAACTATGCTCATAAGCTTGATGGGTACAATGCAAGACTTAAAAAATCTAAGTAAAACCCAGTCTCTAGACAGTTTAATGGTGCTGAAAGGCATGTACAAAGAAAATAAGAGCAAATGAAAATTATAAATAAAATAAAACATATAGAAAGCAAATTTTTTATTTCCTGCATAATATATGAAACTTTGTGTAAACAAATTTGAAAATCATTATGAAATACACGTTTTATAAAAAAACATTTTAATCGCCAAATCTAATGATCAGGTTAGAAAATTATAAAATGCATTGCCAAAAAGTAAAGAACTTCCAAAAAAAAAGGCTTTAGAGTCACCAATATGTCAAGAGCTACATGATTTCCATAAACTATTTTGGGGTGGGGGGAAAGGAAAGCTAATTAACATTATGGGCAAGCAAAAATTAGAAAATTCTGATAAGACTAAAGAAATAAAAAACTACACATCTATCTCACTTTTTAACATATAAGTAAAAATCCTATATATGTTTCTTAAATTTAATTCTATTAGGAAGAGTAGCTTATCATGGCCTATCCTTTGCTAATCTTCAAGGTGATAATCAGTGCCTAAATTCAATAAAGATAGCTATTGTTCAAAAGTGTGTGAATATGTGTGTATCTCTCTACCAATAATTCATCAGAATATTCATTATCAGAATTATTACATATCAAAGGGGATTCTCTGCATGGTAATTGTCAGAAATTTTGTTATAGTAATGCCTGTGCTCACCTTTAGCTCTTTAGTATGTCAATCAACAATTTGTTGAACATTAAGATTTGCCTCTTTCTGAGAAGTTGCAAAAATAATACGTTCCTCAGCTGCCACTGTCATTTCTGCCCGGAGTTCCAAAAGTGCTCGACTAAGTGCCTAAAAATTACAACATACATACATTAAAAAAAAAAAGTTGGTATTTTATATGAGCAATATGTAATACAAAAAAACAACTCATGCTTTATTACTTTTAACTATTTTCCTAAAATACCATGTGCTTAATCAGGTGTAACTTACAAACCACCCAACCCTTTCAAATGAATCTCCTTTACTAATTGCACTCAATTCTTTCCAAATTGAATGTGACAGTTCAAGATCTTGATAATAGTAACTCAGCATCAAATCAAACAATTTGCAATTCAGAAAACAGGTATGTTTTATTTACAAATATCCAAGTTTAACTATTTATCAGAATTTCTCAGTATAATTGAATTTAAGTAGACAATGAAAGTTATAGGATTGGAAAAGGCTTAAAATTTGCCAATAAACATGAGCCAGCACAGAGAAAATAGAAGCACTTCTTAAAACAATTGTGTATATTAACACTGAGAGAAATTTAAAAAACTAATAAATCAGAAATGCCACTGACAAACTCCTCATCAAACTATCTCTGTGACTTGCTTCTTAAATCTTTCCTTCCCACTGTCCTATCTCCCTCTTAATACCCCAAATTGCTCAAAATTGTTCAATTATTCAGATTGTTCAAAATAGCCGTAGTATCGTAAGACCTCAGTAGAAAAGAGGGGAAAGATAGAGTTAAGATTTTCCCTTATTTCCTACAGACAACCCACAAATCAGACTGATGACAACACAAAAAGGTAAATTGGACTACACATTTAAAATCACCACCAATAGGGCTATTTAAACTAATTATCTTGAGACCTCGCTTGACAGCATGAAGTAAGACTCATACTTTTCATTAAAGCAGACAGATACACTATCATCTGTTTCATGTCTTCTCTTAAGAGCCATCTCCCACACGTTATTTCCAAAATGTTGTTAGTTTTCTAATGTTACTTACTTTTTGCTGTTTCTCTTTCAAGGCTAACTCTTGAGTCGATCTACCAGATTTCGCATTGTGGTTGTTGGAGCTCTGGGATTTGCTTCTTTTTGAGCCTGAAGTTCAGATTTTAAACTCTGTGACTCCTTTTGTGACTGGGACAGAAGACACCTTAAGTCCTCTACTGCTCCTTTCACTTTTTTCACTTCCTCTGCACGGTTTTCTTGGAGCCTAATAGAAGAAAACATTTGGATCTGATAGACTGGTTCCTCCAATTAACACTTTGACTGATATAAATTTTATGAAGAGCAAATGCTTGGTCCTAAATATTCTTCCAAACTAAGTCTTGATCCAAATCCAAAAGAACAATTCATTATTCACTTAGCTTTCTTAAACTTACATAAAATAACTTTTTTTCCCTCTAGTTTCTGTCTCCTATTTTTTGGCAATAATTGCATCAAGTAATTTTGTGACTCTAGACAAACAACACAGAGAATGAACAAAACATAGCACTTTAACTACTGCCTCCAGCAAGACGTGACTTCCTCTACATCATGGTTTCTCAACCCCAAAACTATTGTCATTTTTGACTGGATAATTCTTTGTGGGGAGGGCTGTCCTGTGCACTGACAGGTTTAGCAGCCTCCCTTGCTTCTACCCATGTGCCAGCAGCACCCCCTAGTGGTGACCATCAAAAATGTTTCCAGACATTGCCAGAGGTCCCCAGGGGAGGAGTGCAAAACTCCCTCTTGAGAACTACCACCCCATAGGGCCGTGATGCAGACAAAACGTAAACTCCCGCAGAAGTCACATGAATTACTAGTTTGCTTATGGTCCCAAAGTCATTAGAATTTTATCTATAAGTAATAGATGTCTCTATACATATGGAAATGGATATATTATCAGCTTTAGTTAGTAAGTCTGATACATTGAATTATATCCAGTTCACTGTGTATATAGACACTACATTAATAAGGTTATCAATATGGAGATTCTGAGACTTGTTGCTTACAGTGAAAACGTGTCACTTTAATCATCCAATTGGAAAATATAAGGTTTTACTAAATAAAACACAGATCTATAATTTCCAAAGACACATTACAATATGCATACCAATGTGCACACAGAGAATAAAAGTATGATTTTAGGCTAAAATGATCTGGTGAAGTATAAAACAACTACTCAAGTATTTCATGTGGCAATAATTATACATAGCAGGCAATTTCAAAAGATGATTTTTTTTACCTCCAGGAATTAAATTCAAAAGCACAAGCAACTTCTATACTCCAAAACATGACAGAAACTTACGGTACCAAAAGTAACATCTCAGGTATACAGTTAAACAGAATGGGGAAAACTAGATTAAAAAGATAGTATGTTACTGCTAATCCCCTTTTCTTTTAGAAAGTAATTTCTTAGAAGGGGCAGCTTCTTAATAAAGCAAAAATAGTGTTAATTTTGTCTGAGGCATCTTGGGTAAATAATTAAAGGTTCTAATAAGAGCTTCAGAGCTGGAATGGAATTATACAGTCAAGTAGTACCACTTTCTCATTTTTTCAGATAAGAAATAAAAGCTCAGAGAGAGAGTTCTACAAAGACTACATAATACATAACTATAAGCCTACTTTAGGTTTACAATCTGCATTCTGATAAATTCAATGTTGAGAATCTCTAATACAAAGAATGGCTGCTGTGATTTTTACTGGCACATGGTTAATAAAAAAATAGTTGATTTTTCATTCAACAAGTATTTGTTGAACCTCTGTTGTGTGTCAGAACTGTTAAAAGTTGTAGACTATAGTTTTACATTTATATGTTGCCTTATAATTTGCAAAGTATTTTTTCATATACAGTATCATTTGACCTTCATATAACCCCTCTGAAAGACCCAGGGTATGTACCATCATTTCCATTTTACAGATGATGAAGCAAAAGTTTAAATATGTTAAAAACAAAATTCTAGACAAGAATGTAGGTTGATTTTTTAGTTAGATTGACTAGGTTTAAATCATGGCTTACAACCCTGCCCTTAGGCATTTTACTGAGCCTTTCTGTGGCCTAGTTACCTATGTGAAAAATGGGGAGAATAAAATCTATTTAAGCAGTCCTGAGGATAAAATGAAATAATATACATCAACTTTTTAGATCAGTGCACAACACAGCAAATGTATGCATTTATCCTCATTATATCATTATTACCATTTGTCTATTTTTATATTTCTAATACTTACCATAATTTGATATTTTCAAATCTCTGACTTTTAATTCAGTGATTTCTTTTTGTCTCTCTAAATCTTGAAATACTTTTTTTAGTTTGATCAAATTGAGGAGAGAGAGTCATCTTGTTCTGCTACCATCTGTTCCATCTCAGCCAGGCGAATAAAATGCTTGTTAGTAGGAACTGGAGTAGGAGACTGTTTTATTAAATCCTGTAAAATATGAGTAAGTTAGCCACGAGCATATAAAATTCAATGCCATACATACTCCATCATTTTGATTTGGTTCCCTCAAATGATCAAAATATAGTATCTAATCTAAAATTTACTGATTTAATGGGCAATGAAGGCTTAAAGAAGACAGGACACAGAGATCTCATTCTTTGTATTCCCAAAGTACCTCAATGTAGTGGAGGATCAACAAGTGTTGACTGAATTAATGAGTTAAAACTCCACGATGCTAATGTTTGCATGTCTGGAGATGAAAGATAGGCCATTTCACACATAAAGAAGGCAAGGATTTAAAGAGGCAAATGTAACCTGAATTTAGAACAGAAAAAGCAGTTAGATGTAGGTAAACATATAATGAGCAGAATTTGAAAAGGTAGAATGGGGTCAGATCTTGGAAGCCTCTGAGTACATGGCTAAGGTACATGATTTTGTAGGCAGCAGTGAGCTAATAAAGGTTGTAGATATAGGGAAAAGAATGACAAGAGTTGTGTTTTGTAGATTATTCCAGCAACAAAAGGTAGGTGGCTTCTACTACAAAAACAAAAAACAAAATACCCAAGAGTGTTAAATTTTCTATTATATGGTCTCAAAAATCAATAAAGAATTGAATAAAGTTATTAGATCTTACCTGAGCTGTTTGTTTGAATTTACTGAGTGAACTATCAGCCTGTAGTTCTAGTTTATGATGAAGAATATGAAGGTCTTCCTCGTGCTTCTTAACAATTTCTCTTTGCTCCTGTTTTACAGCAAATGAAAACTGTTACCTTAAATTAAGATTTAAATATAGTCACATTCTGAAGATCTTAAATATTTTATTATCTTTAATCTTCCAAGATTCCTATGATTGGAAAGGAACAATTATCTGCCTGTATACATTTACACCAGTATGCATTTCCTCTAGCACATGTTCAAGTTGACAACCTTGATCATGATTTACTTTTAATACTAGAATAATACCAATCGTCTTTTAACTTATTTCTAAAAAATGTTTTAAATGTTTTTTCCCCTTCCCCCCACAAAGTTCTAGCAAATCTGATTTACACTGATGACTAGTGTGATAGATTTCCTTCTTATCTTTGCCTGTCTTTACCTATAAACTCAATTTGATATTTTTCAAAATTATATGGTCTCACCAAGACGGCTTTCCTGGTTTAGTCAGTCCATAAGAGAAAGATACACATACACAAACTGCCAGTTTTACTGACAGATTTCTAATCCAATCACATGAAAGTAACAATTCCTAGATAGAATGATTTGAAAGTAAGAAATGAACTACCACTTCAAGGCAGAATAATATTTGACATTTGACTAAAATACATAATAAATGAAATAGCATAACATAATACCTCTCTGGCTTTTTCCAGAAGATGTTGATACTTCTTTAACACTTCTTTCTTTTGATTTAACCTTGCTTGCATGTTTGCAATGGTCTGATGAGCAATTTTCAATGTATACTGTGATTTTGGTTCTACTTCCTTTATGCCTAGTTTGGCTATAAGCTTTTCTCGTTCTGCAGTGGCTGGTAATCGAAGCCTCAGTTCACTGATGACTTTGTCTCTTGATAGAATATTTTGCTCTGCTAACCATAAAGCAGATTCTTTTTCTTTCAGTTTCTGCAAAGATAAATCATAAGAAATGATTTAAGTATATTTTCTTCTTTCAAAAAAGTTTCATCTGAATTTTAGAGTAGTTATAAACCAAAAAAAAAGGAGTTTCACTTCATTAAATATTATTTGGCTATTGTAAGTATGATGTAAAAAATAAGGTTAAATTGATTAAACTCGGGTGACAGTTCAGTTACTGCATGTGTACTTCATTTATTTATAATATTATCACACATTAGAAACTTCATTGTTATGATGAAAATGAAATTGAATTAAGGTAATTTATTTAGATCTTGTAGTTTTAAAACTAGAAATGTCTGATAGTGCTGGATTTAGAAAAGAAATATAATAAATCATTCATTTTATTTTGGTCCATTGACTTTTATTTTGGTCCACAACACTAGAAGAACAATCCATCCATAAAGGTAAGCTGAGTATAAAAATTCAAATGTTAGGTCCAAGACAATGAATCATTACTATAAAATCTGAAGTTTATTAAAACAAAACAGAAAAAATGCTCACTGTTCAAAGGATTAAGACAAATATTTTAAGTAACTCGGGCAACTCATATAAATGACTAATACTCCAATTACTGAAGAAAATCTAAGTTTCCTCAATTAATTACAAATGTACAATTTTACTTGCAAAGTTACTTTTAAATGTATTTACAATTAATATGTTTAGATGTAAACTAAAATGAAAATATTTCGTTTATATTATTTTCTCTTTAATACAGATTTGATCACCTATTAACCAAATTTAAGACCTCTATTAAACTAAGAAGTAATTTCTAGCTCTCCTTCTAATGCTTGAGCCACCCATAAAATGAATGAACTGAAAACTGATTCAGAGTATACAACATACACTTCAAAATAAAATAGAAATATATAAGGATAAAACATACATCATAAAACTACAAATAAATGCTTTTTGTTTCCTTTCAAGGTCACTTCTACTGATCAGAATGCCCAAAAGTGACAAGTAGTAATTAAATGGGTTGTAAATTCAAATTAGCTATACATGCTTTTCTTCATTGGCTATGAGAAACATTATCGGAGAGTGGAAAAGGAGAATGGAATTACCAACAGATTCATCATTCTACACTTCACCCTTGTTAAAAAATATTTGGAAAATTCCACAAACATACCCAATAATACACTGATCAAAGTGCAAATTGTTCTAATTACCTCTTCTAGTGATTTACAAGTGGCCCGTGTTTCTAGGATTACTCGAACATTCTCCTTAATTTTTCTTAGAGCAATCTCAAGTTGATTTGGAAGGGGTAAACTAGGGTCTGGCATTGATCCTGTAGCCTCTTCAAACTATTAAGATACAACATTAAAAAAACGCAGTTGCAGCATTTAGAAGAACAATATTAATTTGTACAACTAGTATGACAAAACATGGTTAAACACCACTTATATTGGAAATATAAAAAACATTAATTAAAATTCTATCTGACTTCTAAAAAAGTACATGCTACTGAATTAATACCTTTTGTGCTGCACTTAATATTTCATTTTGCTGACGGTCAAAAATGTCTAGTTGATGTTCCAGCACAACTTCTCTTTGATCCCAGGCCATTTGCCTTTCTTCATGAAACTGAAAAGAGAAGGTTCTTTTTTTGTTCATATACACAGACACTCACCTAGCATATAACAGGAACTTTTACATACATTTCTTATTTTTAATCACAGAACAAACCCTTTGAGGTCACTATCATTCTTCTCCTTTTAGGAAGAAAAGGGAAGAAAACTCAGAGAGGGGAAGTAATTTGCCTACGATCGCAGAAGTAGGCACATGTGGGGTCAGACTGTCAGTCCATCCATGTGCCCATCCAGAACATATTTAATGACATGTACCATGTGCCAAGCATTATTCTAGGCAATAAAAACAAAGCAATGAACAAAACCAAATCCCTTTGACCATGGAACGTATATACTAGTGTGGGGTAAACAGTAAATAAATGACTAAGTATGTAGTTTGTCAGAGGGTGATGAGTGCTATAGAGAAAAATGAAGCTAGATAATCCCCACCTGGAGAATCCTGGTGGTAGGATTTACCTGTATGTAGTATACAAGTAAGCAATACACTTGGTGGCTAATGAAGGTCTGTCTCTGTGGTAAGTAAGGCATTTGAGCTAAGACCCGAAGGCAGTGCGAGCATAAATACAGGTATTTCAGTATTAGCTATTTGCCTCCTTAACTCTCGGAGAAGGAATAACAAAATTTCTAAGACAAGCAATCGTGCTGAGTGAATTTCATCTGCCTCCAAAGCCCATGGACTTCATGCTGCACCGAGCTGCCATCTCCTGCTCCATCAGCGAGAGCCAGTAGTAACTTGTAACAGGAAGAAGGCAAATAACCAATAATGAAATAAAAATTAACTTACCAAATAAATTGGGCATTATTCCTTTTAAGTTTAATACTACTATTACAACATAGCTATGCAATTTTAGAAAGCTTTGGAAAATAGGAAACAATATTTCAAACACAATAATAATGGGAAATATATTCACTAAGAGGAATAACATAGTTATCTTTAACTATGATGTTCTTATCTTTAAAATCTTAGCAACAAAACACCAAAATAAATATTAAATGAAACCTTGTTCTGCTGTACAAAATTTTTTGATATTACAAAATCTAAGCACTTCTACTAAAACTATCGCTTAGAAGAATCTCATTTTATTTTTATAAATAGGCATACAAACCATCAATACTCCTAATTTCAGGAGTCTAAATTAATAAATTATAATTGGAATTTTTATTTCTTCCTCTAGACTGCTGATTGTATGGTCATATTCAGAAATTATATTATTCAAATATTTTATTTCTTCTTTATCCTTGATTAATTCTCGATTTAGTTTAAGCTCTTGAAGATGAAGTTCTTCTATTTTCATATGCCAATTGATTACCTAAAAATGTATAAATTACATATACAAATGTAAATACTACATATATAATATATATCTGTATTGATTAAAATGATTTAAATTGAAATTAATGGATATCCTATAATAAAGAAATAAAACTCCTTAATTGAGCCACATGGCAGTTTATTTAGAAATTTCATAGACTTTTCTAAGATATGTGGTGGCTTAGCCTAAAACATCCTTATGTTGGAATGGAGATGACTAAAATTCACTTTCATTTATTTATTTACTTTCATCTATTTATTGGGTACTTATGTAAATATGTAACTTTTCCGCTTAACTCTGACCAAATGAGGGCAAAATTAAATTATACTGAAAAATAACTGTGGGCCTATTACTTATAAGTAATTTTGAACAGATTATGAAGGGTAATCTTATTATGAAGGGTGGAATTCAACTGATAAATATTATGTTTATGAATAATTATAATTAGTATTTAATAAATATACACGGTATTTAAAATTTTTTGATATTACAAAATCTAAGCACTTCTACTAAAACTATCACTTAGAAGAATCTCATTTTATTTTTATAAATAGACATACAAATCATCAATACTCCTAATTTCAGGAATCTAAATTAATAAATTATAATTGGAATTTTTATTGTATGTTAAGTATTTTTCATATAGGCACGTTAAGAACTTAAAATTATTACATAACTTTTGGAAATATTGAACTAAAACAATGTACCTTCTGGGCTCCCCTGGCATCCTTTAATGTGCTTATTAACTCTTCCAGCCCCTTTAATTTTAATTCCATTTCCATGGCTTTGTTCTCCATATTTCTATGTTCTTGCTGAGAATTTTTCATTTCTTGCATTATCTTAAGTTTGTCATTTTGTAACTGAATCATTGTTTTAGAGAACTTCTCCTCTTGTGCCAAGGGTAAGGCTCCACTGAACTGTCGTCGTAGAGACTGAATTGTTTGGGACAGATGTTTTGTTGTTTCTCCCCTCGGAACGGGCATAACAGAGAGCCTGTTCTTTCTCATCGTTTCTGCTCTAAGCGCAAATTATAGGCCTCCACCTTCTGCAGTTTGGATGTGATTGACTCCAACTTACCAAGCGCAGTAGCTTCGCTCACTTGAAGAGAGACAATGTGTTGGTGCAACTTGGCAATCAGCAACTTTTCATCACTGTGCCTAATATAAACAAATATTTGTGGTAAGTTTCAAGTTTTTCCAGTGCAACTTATCATGGATTTAGAAAATCACAACTTACTAAATAAAATTTAAAAGTGTGGTACTTGAAAGACTACAAAAATCTAGCCTTGCTTTAATATGAATGATCAAAAATTTATAAAAGAATCAGAATCAAACATTCTAAATCCAAATCTGGCATCTAATTAATTAACAGTTGCAATATCACTGTTTTTTTTTTTAACTCCCATATGTAAAAAAGAATTCTGGTATTAGACTGGTGTGGACATTTTTTTAATCCTAAATAAATGTATAATGTGAGAATGTGTGAAAAGCTACATATAAATACAAGAGAAAATACTGTTATGAGAGATTTGGTATTTCCCCTCCCCGACTTCAACTTTGATGAGCAGCCAGCACAATGCATTTTGTGGGCATTTAAATGCTTTTTCTGTGTTATGAAATTTCATGGCATTTCAAATTAAAGAGTACTTAATGGTATTTCAAATTAAAAAGTTTTTCAAATCAGGTTATACAATCAGTAATAACAGGAGCTTCTATTTGATATATCCTCTGACTGAAGGTATGAAATCACTCCAATATCTAATGTAAATTTAGGAAAAAGGAACAAATCTGAGTAGAAGAGCCAACCCTGTACACACCTGGTAGTCTGACAGTTGCATTCTGATGGACTCTACTTCCTTTTCCCTGGATTGTTGTTGTGCATCAAAATGTTGACTTGCCTTTTGGCAATATCAGAAATCTCAGTCTACAAAGTGATAAGATATTTCCTGAATGATTAAGTTACATTCTCTAAGTAAATACCAGAATTTCAAATTTCTAGACCTTTGGAAAAGCCATTAGTTTCCAATATCTGTTCTCTATATGAAATACCAAAGTCAAGTTTTCTAAACTGTTTTCATGAAACATAATTCTATGAGAGGTTAACAAGTGGTCTGAAAAAAAAACTCCATTTCCAACATCCTTCCCCCTTGAAAATCATGATTCATAGTATCATATTAAATGTTGAGAAGGTCTAAAGTAAAACATTATCTCAAACTGGACATGTACCGCATCTTCTAATGTATATGGTCAAAGAACACCCCCACACTTTTTTTCATAAGACACTTATTATCATAGTTTGGCATAGCTAGAATAAGATATTAAGTGGGTTTATAACTTAAGAAGTTAATAAAGAAATTTAAAATTCCTAGATTCTCTATGTAGATGTATGTTTTTATTTCTTATTTTAATTTACAAGTTATCAAAAATGTGAAGAAGAAAGATTATACACTTAAACTAGAATTCCAAAAAAAGGGGAGAGCTTGATGGTAAGTTATCAAATTTCTTATATGACTACTGTGATAAGTTTACGCAGGGAAAGTAAAATGCATTTTACTTCTGAGCTGGAATAATTTTAGTTCAGTGTGACAGATAAGTCAGATTTCCTCATATTGATTAAAAACTCATCACCAGTTATCAAAAAACTACCCAAGAGCAAAACCCCTGGGCCATATGGATTTACCGTGGAATTTTATCAGACATATAGAGAAGACATAATACCCATTCTCCTTAAAGTTTTCCAAAAAACAGAAAAGGAGGGAATACCTCCAAACTCATTCTGTGAAGCCAGCATCACACTAATACCAACACCAGGCAAAGACCCCACCAAAAAAGAAAATTACAGACCAATATCCCTCATGAACATAGATGCAAAAATACTCAACAAAATATTAGCAAACTGAATTCAAAAATACATGAAGAGGATCATACACCATGACCAAGTGGGACTCAACTTAGGGATGAAAGGATGGTACAACATTTGAAAATCCATCAACATCATCCACCACATCAACAAAAAGGACAAAAACCACATGAACATCTCCATAGACGCTGAAAAAGCATTCGACAAAATTCAACATCCATTCATGATAAAAACTCTCAACAAAATGGCTATACAGGGCAAGTACCTCAACATAATAAAGGCCATACACGACAAACCCGCAGCCAGCAGCTTCCCCAGCAGCAGTCCACACGCACCTCTGCCTCCCCTTGTCCTAGCGACTGGAGAGCGGTCACTTGGTGTCAGTAAATCGGGGTGGGTGTGCGTGGTGGAGGTGGAGGTGGAAGTGGGAAGGCAGTTCCCTCCTTCGCCTACACTCGGGGTCACCGGGCTACATTGCGGCCCTCTACTGGACTTGACTTACCGAGGTGATTCTTGCACAACTAAGTTATTGAGATGATAAATTGGGGGTGGATGAGCCACTGGGACCAGGGAGGAGGGTGGTATTGTTTGTGAGCAGCCATTAGGTTCGAAAAGCTGCAATAATTTGTGTTTGGGGGCGCCCATGGAAGACGAGGGGTCTTGCAGTGATTTCGCTAGGAGAGGAGCGGTAGGTTTACACGGTAGGGAAAAAGAGGGGTCCTGCAGGGGCTGGAGGCTGGGGAGGAAAAGGTCGTTAGTAGGGGAGCCAAGGTGGGCGATGCAGATGCCGGGTGGGGGGTGAGTGGGGGAGGCAGAGGGCGAGCAGAGGCTGCAGTTTTCCGGGGAGTGGAGGGGTGGCCATGCAGATGATTGGGCCGCGGGGAGGGACTTCTGTGGGAGACCTGGTGCGGGCGGGGTGTACACTCGAGTGTGTGGCTGGGCGGGGGAGGCGGGATCTGGGGGCGGGGCCTGCACCCGCGGTGGCCCGGAGTGGAGGCGGGGTTGTCCTCCCGGGACTCGCCCTGCGCGCGCGCGCGCGCGCGGGAGAGAAAGCCAGTGTGCGCGGGCGCCCGGGCGCCCGCGATCACGGGAGGAGGCTCCGAGCGTGTGGGTCCTGGCGGCGCAGCCCGCTCCTCCGCGCCCTATGTGAGGGAATCAGGGAGGCCAGCGGCGCGCAGGGAAGGGCGATGCATGTGCTCGGGCCGGGGGTTGCTGCAGCCGCCCGAGGAAGAGGAGGACGGCGGCGGCGGCGAGGAGGAGAGCGCGGGGCTCGCGGCGGCGAGCCCGGGCCGAGGGGATACAGCGGACTGTGTGTGTCTGGCTGTAGCGGACGCGAGGCGGCGAGGAGGCGCGGGAGACCCGCGAAAGGGACGACGAGGCGGCGGCGGCGGAGACTGCAGCCCTGAAATGCATTTTCTCCTCCAGCGGCCATGTTAACCAGGAAACCTTCGGCCGCCGCTCCCGCCGCCTACCCGACGGGTAAGGAGGGCCGGGGCCCCCGCGCCGCGCTTTCGCCCCCGGGCCACCCTCGAGGCGCGGACGGCGCGCCCTCGCCTCGGTTCTGCTCATCGTTGCACGCGGGCCGGGAGGCTTCTCCGAGTGGAGCCCTCCGAGCCTGCCGGGCCTCCTCCCGCCCGGGCTTGGCTGGGCCGTCGCGCTCTGCAGTCCAGTCCTTTTCCCGGCCTGCAACGTGGGGCTCCGAGCTCCGGCCCAGCGCGGCTCCCCCGCGGGGTCGCGAACTCTCGCTTGGGCCCTACTGAACTTTGCAGCTGCCCGAGCCCCGCCCGTGGGTGCGCGCTGGGGATCCCCGTCCCAGGCGCCGCGTCGGCCCCCCGGACGGCGGTTTCTAGAGTCGGGGATCTGTCGTAGGGAGAGCGGGGTTTGCTGCCCAGAGGGGCGGGGCGGGGCGACGGGGCCTGGGTGACGCCCCCCTGACCCTCTTTTGTCTCCTCCCGCGCGTGGTTCCCAGGCCAAGGAGGGGACAGCGCCATTCATCAGCTTCAGTCTTCCCCCGGGGCTCGGCGCGGGGCCCCTCGGACCGGAGTGGGGACCGGCCCGCCCTCCCCCATCGCCCTGCCGCCTCTCCGGGCCAGCAACGCTGCCGCCGCAGCCCACACGGTGAGACCAAGCCCGAGGGAGGCCCGGGGGACGGGGTGCGGGAGGGCCCGGGCATAAACACTGGACTTGAGCGGTTCTGACGCCGGGAGAGGAGAGGTCCAAGAGCGAGTGTCTCCACGCCCCTGGCCGGTGGCCACTCCTGGATGCCGTCCTCCGTCTTTTGGGCGAGGAGGCCGAAGCTGCAGCCACAAAGGAAGATCCGTGGCGTGGGTCCCCCACTCCCGCTGCGGAGCCCGCCCACCCCTGCCCTCCTTTTCCTCTGAACTTCCTCCCTGCTGGTTTCCTTCTCTTTTCCCTCCTTTTTCGTCCTTGCTTCCCAGAGCTCCTTTCCCTGTCCGGATAAACATCCCTCGCCCGTCCACCACATTGGGTAGTGGGTATTTATAGAAACAGATCTGTGTTAGGGGACTGCCAGGCCGTCCTGCCTTTCTCTCCCGCTCTCCCTCTCTTAAGTTCTTACTGATTAAGTGGTCAGGGGCCAAGGAGGTAGCACATTTCCACGTTCTGTGCTGGGATCCGAGGCAGCTTTCTGGCAATGCGCTGGGCCTTGCGAACTCCATGAGAGACCCCAGGGCTGGCGGGCTCCCAGGAGCCCAGCGCTAATGAGCGCTGAAGCCTCCAGCTTTGACCAGACACACGTGCCCTGCAAGCTGTTTGTCCTCTGCGGGGCTGGCTACCATCAGTTCCTCTGGAGTGATGAGCTCAGAGACAAGGTTGCTGGCGGCCCTTTTGTTTCTTAGCTCGGGGTCTGTGTTGGCCTTCAAGGCTTTCGCCTGTGGTATTCAGAGCCTGGGAAGGAAGCTGGGCTTTCATCTGCCTAGAACATGTGGCCAGTGGCTTCTGGCAGCGACTCACGAGCTGTGAACTCAACAGAAACTTGCGTGACCCTAAGTTCTGAGTGGCAATGATCACATTCAGTCTACTCCCCTATGCCCCAGCATCTGACAGGCGTCGGTATTGAACTTTATTCACCAAATATTCTGCTACAAACAGGTAAGAAGCCTGACTCTTAAGGGGCTTCTTCTTTAACCCGCAAGGCACTCCTTTTCACATCTCCCCATTTGCTCTGCTTTGTCCAAACTTTGCCCAACATATGGTCAATGCAGGTTGGAAAATCATCATTATCTTTAAAGCCCTAATTATCCATAGGACCCATGCTGTGTGTGTCATCCATTTGACCCTCATGACCCTTATTATCCCCACTTCACAGAGGAAGAAACTGAGGCACAGAGAGGTTAAAGGAAGGTGCTCAAGATAACCACACTGGGGTCAGCTTTCGGATTAAAGCCTATATTTTCCTGAGTCCTGAGCCAGCCTCCCAAGGTAACAAACTTAAATGGGATTCTTGGCTTCTGGACTCAAAGGAGTCTTTCACAGGTTAATATGAATTGTGAATCTCAAAGATGGATCATTTCCTGAGATCATTTGACCCTTCCTTTTTTTATTTCTGGGCATACATGCTAGCATCTGACAGCAGTTTGGGAACGGCTGCTAGGAGGTAATTAAACAGAGCAAGTGATAATATCCTTAATTAATCCAATTCACTCCCTTTCATTTGTACTTATTTCCTTATATTGGCAATAGCTCCAACAGGTCTTCAACAGTCAAATCGCTGGTTATTCCCTCTGACTCTGGAAAGAGCATGAACACCAAAAGGGGCATTTTTCGAAGAGAATCTCATTTTGGGTTACTGCTTTGCACCACTCTGTGATGTGATGCTGCCTGTCACAGCAAAGGGCTGGCATGATTTTTGAACCAGAGTTAAGGCCATTACACACACACACACACACGTCTGATGAATCCTTATTCTATGAAAGTCCTTATTCTATGAAAATGATATCATCAACAACAAAACAATAAAAATAATAGCTGTTGACAGTAAGTGTCAACTATGTGCCAGGTACTGTGTAAACACTGTCCATGCATAATCTCATTTAGTCCTCACAATAACCTTATGAAATAGGTCATATATAATCCCCATTTTACAGGTAAGAGAAACTACCATGTTGGAATCATTACCTCCATTTGTAAATTTTTGAGCAAGTTGATGAAAGTATCACACCCACTGGATAAGCAGAGATCTGCCTTATTGAAAGTCCTTATTCTATGAAAATGATATCAACAACAAAACAATAAAAATAATAGCTGTTGACAGTAAGTGTCAACTATGTGCCAGGTCACTGTCCATGCATAATCTCATTTAGTCCTCACAATAACCTTATGAGGTAGGTCATATATAATCCCCATTTTACAGGTAAGAGAAACTGACATTCAGGACAGTTTAATGAAAGGCAATGCTCCCATTTCACAGATATGAAGATCGCGATTCAAGAAGGTTCAATAATTTGCACACCTGAGAAGTGGCAGATCCAGAGTTTGGACTCAGGTCTGTGACTCTGAAGCCATGGTCTTTACTTTGCTCTGTGTTCCCCATTCCTCAGGACTGCAGAACATTAAGAGCAGTCTGATTTTTTTACCTTGACTGCTGAACATCTGGGGTTGATTCTGTTGGGGGCTGTGAGGGCACTGCCAGCCTAAAATCTCCCAAGAAGATGGGCAGGATGCCTGGGTAGTTTTTACCTGGAGGCAACTCTTATCCATAGATAAACAGATTCCCTCCTGGAGATCAAAGGTGTCTGGAACAGCTGATTCATCAACACCTTTGAAATCTGGTGCCAATTTCACAGAGGCAAATTAATTTCTTTAGCTTCTTAGCTGCCGACAGCTTCAACACTCCTAGTGGTTCCAACTGGAAAGTGTTCCCCCTCTTTCTCTGCACCACAGATTCCTAGAGCTGTCTGCATCTTTGGCGACTTATCCATGTAGGGAAGGGTAGTCAAGCTCAACTCAGAAGCTCAACTCATAAGTCCAAGTGGTTAGGTGGTGGTGGTGGTAAGGGCTGAGAATTTTTGTTTCTCTGGAAAGAAGACCGAGTTGAGCTAGTTTCCGGGTTATTGGTGGAGATTTTTGCCACTTAAATGTATATTGTGCAAGGCTAATAACTGAATCCAAACTCAGCATGTTTCATCGTGTTATTTATTTATTTTCTGGATCTATGGCTGTCTTTTTATTGAAAGTATTACAAAAGCATTACACCATGTGTTAAAGGAATGGGATTTGTGGAAAAGCATGAAGTGGTGTCTTGTTAAGCCTGGGGGCATGTTGTCTTGGTACTTTTTCGGCACCTTTTTAGGGACATTGAGAAACAAAGTCCCCAAGAAAGGCAATTTTTACCTAGGGAGCATTCCATCGTATTAGGAATTCCAAAGCACATTTCAAGGGGAAGAAATGGAAGCTTGTGGAGGTATTTGGAGGCATTCCTGATTCATGGGGACTTTTGCTTTTCTGAAAGGTGGGATCTAGGATTGGGTGCAAGGCACCTTTCTATACATCATCTCACTGGTTTCAGAAACAGCCTACCATGTTGGAATCATTACCTCCATTTGTAAAACAAGGAAACTGAAATTCAGAATTTTTGAGCAAGTTGATGAAAGTATCACACCCACTGGATAAGCAGAGATCTGCCTTATTGAAAGTCCTTATTCTATGAAAATGATATCATCAACAACAAAACAATAAAAATAATAGCTGTTGACAGTAAGTGTCAACTATGTGCCAGGTACTGTGTAAACACTGTCCGTGCATAATCTCATTTAGTCCTCACAATAACCTTATGAGGTAGGTCATATATAATCCCCATTTTACAGGTAAGAGAAACTGACATTCAGAACAGTTGCATAATTGACCCAGGGCTCCTCGTTTGGAAATACCAGAGACAGGGCTTGAATACATACATCCCTGTGGAATACCAGTGCTGCAAAGACTCGAACTGACTGACTCCTGCTCAACTCAAATCGTGCCAAATCACAGTTCAACGCAGAACTGGGGGGTCATCTCATGGAATTCCCATCTGACAGAGGATCGGCTGGGACTTAAGGAGACCCCCTCATGTCTCTATTCATTTCTCAAAGGGAAGATGTGGCCATTTAAAGGAGAAAGATCTGGACTTGGCTCTCTTCCTTTTACCAGCCAAGACTGCTCACTCTTCCCCAAGTCTGTTGCCCCTTACTGAGGGGCTGACTCAGAACCCCAACCCTTAGCACAGAGAGGCAGCCACAGCTGGGCCCTGGCCCAGGCCAGCCTTTGTGCCCCACCCTTCATGCCTGTCTTGGGAACAGTCACCATCAGCAGAACCCCCACCATTGCGGGGAGGGTTTATTGAGCTATTGCTGGCCTGGCTTGCCCTTATCATTCATGCCTTGCATCCAAGCCCTGGCCCCAGATCTGGCAAGAGAGGTCTGGTTTCCAGTTTGAATGTAGTCTCATGCTGGTTAGCCCCACTTTCTGGGGAAGCCATTGACAGTGGCCAGTGAAGACCATTTCCTGGGCATTTCTTATTTCCTTTGTGTTTTTTTTCTCTTCTCTGTCCTCACTGCCTTCCTTGTATTTGTAAAAATGCAGATTCCTAGGCCCCACTCTGAGAGGGTCTGATTCAGCGAATGTGGGTTATCTGTATTTGGAAGAGCCTCTGGGAGATCCCAATGCAGATGGTCCAGGAACTGAACTTTGGAAGGTTTTGACCTACACGACAAGGTCCAAACTCCTTCGTATGTATCTTTGTCTGCTTGGGCTGCCAAAGCTGGGTGGCTTAAATAACAGCATCTGTTTTCTCCTAGTTGGGAGTTCAAGACCAGGGTTCAGTTGATTCTGTTTTTGGTGAGATCTCTTCCTGACTTGCTTGCAGATGGTATGTTTTCACGGGGTCCTTTCCTTGGTGTATGTGCAAGAAGAGATAGAGAGATAGAGATAGAAATGGAATAGAGAGAGAGAGGGAGATAACCTCCTAAATAAATGAAATAACCTCCTAAATAAATGGCCTTTGAAGCTCTAGAAACTTTCTCCCTAAATGCATCTTTGAAATATACGTCCTCCAGAGTTGTGTTGTAGAATTCAAATATAATCATGCTATTTTTTCTATGAAAACAATAACAAAAAAACCCTTTGTTTATTTCTCTGTAGACTACTACTACTGTTACTACAATTTTCACCACTATATTTCCTTTTCCTATGTATAAACTGTAATTACCACTACTAACTATTGCTACTACTACTATTATTTCTAACTAACATTTATTGAACATGTATTATGTGCCAGACATAAATGTATACTGCTTAAAAACATGGACTTTGGATTAGACAGATCTTTGTTTTAATCATACTCTACCCACTTACTTGAAAATCATTTTATCTCAGTTTCCTCTATGGTAAAATATGGATAGTAATATCTAAAGTATAACAGTATTTTCTAAAAACTGGGATAATCCATGCAAAGCACAACAGTTGTATATAGTAAATACTTGCTAGATAGTTATTACAGTGTCTTTAAGTTAAAGCTCGATTCTGCATTTTATCCTCACTTGACAAGTAGAGAAATTAGAGTTCAGATATTAAATATCAGAGATGATAAGCCCAAATTCACACAGCTGGGTCCAGCTAGAAAACACAGCCACAGTCTCTACCATCTCTGTGTGCCATATCCCTTAGTGTGCATTTGACATTGTGGGGACCAATGGCAGGCTGCCCCAAGATTTGCCACTGTGACACGAAGATTTTTTTAGCTGCAAGCCATCAAGGCCCAAAATCGGGTGTGGTTTTGACACCACTCCCCATCCCTCCCCCCTCAAAAAAAATACTGCATGAAGAGCCTCAGGAGATGGGCAAAGCCAGAGGCAAGGGGAAACAGCAGCAGCAAAGGAAAGAGGAGCAGATTCATTACATATTCAGGGATAATGAGGGGTCTGCTGTGAGGAGAGACAAGAATAAGTTCATGAGGTCCAGGAAGAGGATTGGAGGAAAAGGTTAGAAGGTAAACCTGGGAAGCCCCATACAGCTAGTTTTTTTAATGTTGCTGGGGAGGAGGAAATTTCCTCTACCCCTTCAAGGTTCTTCTAGCTGGTCTAAGAATCAAACTGACACATGAGACAGACTAACAGTAGAAAAAACAAAGCTTAATTACGTATAGACATGGGTTCCAAAGACAGTGAGGGAGAAGGAGATTACTTCATCCTGGACCAGGGGGTAGGCTTGACACTTCAAAGGAAAAGGGAAGCAACTCACAGGAATATGAAAAGATTAAATGTTTGATAAACAAAATACTTGATGGGCCACACAGAACCAATGGGGTGCAAAGAGGAATTCTAACAGACTCAGCCACATCCCTCCATCTCTACCACACCTCGTTAACGTTATAGCAAAGCCGTCTACAATGATAGCTCCTGGAGCTGTTCCTCCATCTACATTTGATATACATCAATTTTTTTTCCTACAAAATGATACAGATTAAGATGAAGCCTTCTTGGGTTCACCTTCTCTCCCACTTTCTGGTGCACTTCTGTTTATAGGAGCACGCTAGATGCGGAGAGTTACATATGGCCGGCTGTTTGCTGACACTCTCGCTCTCCTTCTCCCAGCTTAGAGCCGCCGAGGAAGTGCCTGTCAGGCAGTGGCTCCGTGTCCAAACTCCTCGTCTCTCTAGGAGCAGCCTTGTGACTGTTTCTCCTCGGTGGAATGATTGAAGTCACTTCTTACCAAAGCTCTTAAGAAGCAGATGTGCTCACTCTACATCTCTTTTCCCTTCTGTGGGCAAGGTCCTAAAAGATGTTCATTTTTTTTTGGATGTCAGACTTTAAAAATTGCAGGGGTCTGAATCACTGAATCACTTCATGAAGGAATATATGATGGCAAGAAAATGTGCACTGGACTGTCATATGAGCAAGAAATAAAAATTATTGGGTTAAGCCACTGAAATTTTAGAATTTTTTTGTTAATCTAGTCATTCAAATTAATTACCTAATTAATATTTTGTTTTCATAGATATGTTGCTTGAATTTAATTAATCCTTTGTTATACCTGTGTTTCCCAAATTATGCTAATTAATCCAATATTTAGTCTTTTCTATTTTGCCCCAATTACCTTAATTAATTCAAATATTTTAAAGTTTACTTTCTAATTAATACAATTTTTGTTTTTATAGCTATAAAAAAATTAATAAAATTTTGCATTTGTATCTTTTTAAAGAAAGTATATCTGAAATATATAATGTCAGCATTGACCTATGAATTATTTTTTTCACAGAGGAGTAGGTTTTGAAATTTTCCATGTTGATAACAGGTATGATATATATATATATATATGTATAAAAATATGTATAAAGATAAATATATACATATGTATATATGTATAAAATAAAGTCACTTATAAAATGTATAAAAATAGATTATTTCTCTTAACTTATATAGAATTCTATTTTATGAATATTAGTCATGGTATTTATTCATTTCTAATGAATATTTAGGTGGCTTTCTTTTTCCTTTGTGTTATGCTGTCATAAATTCTATTATGCTTTCCAATACACATGAATAGCTTTCTACAGTTTCCTTGAGCATAAATGCAAGAACCATTCCAGGATATATGCCTATATTTAGAATTCCATTTTAATGTTTTATTGCCATATTGCAATATCCAAAATGCTTGTTCCAGTTTATTTCTCCAGCAATGTATAGTGTTCCCATTTCCCTGCATCCTTGCTAACATCACCATTCTTGATAATTTCATGGTGATTCTTGTTCGAATTTTCATTTTTCAAATAGCTGAGTATTTTGTTAGTCTATTTGGTTTTCCTCTTACGATTATTATCTGTTCATATTCTTTGTCCATTTTCTGTGGGCTTATTCTTCATTTTCTAGTAGATTTTTGAAGGTTTCAAAAATATTCTGTGTATGAATTTGGTTACCTCTGTCTTTTGTGTCTCTTACTTCAATGTTGATTATGTGTTTTTATTGACTATACACTTTTAATTTTGATGTAAAATTTATCAAATGTGTTTTTATCATTTTTCTTTTTGATTTTTATAAAAGAAAATCTTCCTTACCACCAGTATTATGAATTTATTTCTATATTTTCTTCTAATGTGTAAAATTCTATATTTTACATATATATCTTAATCTAGCTGGGCCTTGTTAAGGTAGAGATCTATATTTTTTCCATGTAGAACACCAACAATTGAATAAGTCTTCATTTTGTCTCTGATTTGTAATGCTGTCCCCACCACTGTCTAGCTGTGTGACTTGGTCAAGTTAATGTGTCTGTAAAATGGTAATAATAATACTTTCCTCATAGGGTTATTGTGAGTTATAAATTATGTGTGTATTTATGTGTGCATATGGTTACTACTATGTATAAGTCATTATTGCATTATGTCATATTGATGATCCTATTCTTTGGAAGTAAGCATTTACTTAAAAGTAAGCATTTACTTAAAAATCATTAGATGAAGAGCATATAATTTTAGGGGCAGTGTATATTTTCATGATCTATCAGCCCAAGAGTTCGTCCCTTCAAGAGCCAGCACTTTAATCTTGCCCTGCTCATTTGACATAAAGGAAGCACAGTTTGACAGAGAAAATACATATAAACTACATAAAAATCTGTTGTGTACAGAAACACTGTAAGCATGATAATTTCTTTAAAGAAATATTTTTCTTTAGCATAAATGAAAATAGCAGTTGACACAATGTCAAAATGCCCAGCCCTTCAATTTCAGAAGCACTAAGAGAAGCCAGCAATTAATTCTGAATTTGACCCAGTGGTGGAAATTACAGATGGAGAAGACACCATTCAGAAAAATTGGGCTCATTTGACTCTTCCTTTTTTAAGAATAAAGATGTGAACCTAGGTCTATCTGCCTTCAAAAATGAGCTCTAACTATACACTTGTATAGGAAGAAAGGAAGATCCCCACTTGTGTATAGAATGTGAAAATTACACGAGATGATGCATCAGAAGGATTTAGGTTTGAGTCCTGCCTGTGTGGCTAACAGACCTGTGACCTTGCCTACTTTGCTTCTCACTAAATTGGGAACAACAACAATGACCTTCTAAGGTTGTTGGGAAAATTAAGATAATAGTTGTGATGCTCTTGACATGTCCAGTGCCTATCAATGTTAGTTTTTATCTTCTTTCCTGAGAAATCATGTAGCCTGTATGATTAGCAATTAGATTAAACTATCTCCAGCTTCTTTGTGCAAATCATTTCTACAGGAAAATTGGGCTTATTTGATTCTACCATTTTTAAGAATAAAAAATTGCAGCAAAATAAAGGATGACTGAGACTTGGAGACAGAAATAGCAGCCTAATTCTGAGCACATATAAACACACATGTGCATGTGCGCACACACATCTGCTGTCCTAGATATTGTCCCTCGACTCAGTCCTAGGTTCTGTTTCTTTATTAGATCTCATTCCCAGATTACTGAAATGTCAGGCCTGGAATGATTCAAACTTTAGCCAGTATCAAAAATTCTAGAATGACAAGACAATGTCATGGTATTATGTTATGATGTTATATTTATGGCATAACTTAATTATAGGTACTAGCAAACAGGTGTGGAAAGTATTTGAAGAGAAGTTTCCCTGTCATACATATGAAAATACAATTTTAAAACTCCTCTTTAGTCAAGAATAAACTTGGGATGGTTGCCCTGACTCAGGTCACAGGGAGCCTCAGTTATACCTCAAGATCCAGTGTGATCCAAGAGACAGTATTTAGAGTATAAAGCCAGCAGGATAGTCTAAATATGGGATGATGACTGTCAGCCCGATTTGTATTCTCGGAGAACACAGTGCACATCATTTCAGAATTACAAACTTGTGAAATGGAACGTTTTAAAGAATTACAAACTTGTAATAAATAATACAAACTTGTAATAAAAAAGCAGAATACCTGCTAACTGCTTCAGGAATCGTAAACCACAATCTGAGGTAAATTGCCCAAGCAGCAATAATGAGATTTTTTATGGATGCTGAAGCAAAAAAACTTCTGAGCCTGTGTTTGCACTCAGTGATATGTATATTTTTGGGGACATTTCTGATGAGTTAGATCACATTTGCATGTCAGAGTTGCAGTTTTTGCATACAGCACAGGTGAGTTCACAGCTGATTTTTTAGACATTTATTGCAAGTATTATGTCACTTTATAACCACAGCTCTTTCAGCTGAAATCCAGTTTATACATATTCAGTGTACATTTCTCTTTTTCATTTAGGAGTCCCCCGAATTGGAATTGGAACTCTGTGTGTGTATGTGTGTGAGTAATTTTTAGCTAAATACAAAGAGAATGTCTTTCAATATATTTCATGTGACTAGGTACACTAAAGGCGCAGGAAAGGGTTACCTAGTGGAGGCTTGAGGCCAGGTAATGATGTGCTGCCAGGAAGCGTCAGTGTTTCAGTTTACGTGGTAATTCCATTTTCAGGTGGGGCACCAAAATGGGGATTGCTTTCCTAGTAAAAGGCTTGGATTATAGTTTCACTCATCAATAATGTGAGTACTGAATAATAAGAAATTGGTGATTTTGCCAGGAGTTGGGAGAAAATAAGCACCATTAGAAATGCAATGGACTGTTTTTAATGAGCAAGTTGAGCAAGTACATCATTACAGGTGGAAAACAAGGACCCTGATCTTCATAAGGTGGAAACATCATGAAACACAAGAGGAATCAGAAGGATGGGGATGATGCACAAAGAGAGAGGATACAGGCAGCATCTGCGTCCCAACAGAGACTGAGCTTTCCTCTGTGACACGCGCTCCACTGTGTACCATTCAGGGTAGTCTGTGTATTAAGTAGCCATTTAGTAAATATATATATTTAGTTAAGTATACATTTCTTGTCTCATAGCATGGATTCAGTCATTCTCAACTAATGTGTATTTCCATAAAAAACCCAAGGAGCAAGTCCCTTTGCCCAGACCAGGAACGAGCCTCATGTTAGGATATGCTCTATATTGCACGTTAATAACCAGATATGTGCCCCTAGCCACGTCCAGCATGCATTTTCTGGTAGCGTCAAGCAGTGTCTTCTGCATATTTGAAGGCTAAGTAAGAAAATGAACTACTGCTTTGCTATACCAAGGGTGAGATGTACCACAATCATGCTACTCTGTGTTACATAAGGAAAACCCTGGAGTCACTCTTGAGTCTGGTCCCTCCTTCATTCCTACCACAGGACAGTCTATCAAGCTCCATACGCTCCGCCTCAAAAGCGTGACCCAAATTGACCACTTCTTGCTAATTCTGCTGCCACCATCCCTGACCAGATGATCCTACAGCAGGCCCCCGAGTGGTCTCTTGAATTCTGCTATTGCCCCTATATTCTTTTTTCTTTATTGAGTCAAATTTTATTTTTCATTAAAACTTTAAAAATAAATTGTATATATATAAAGGATGCAACATGATGTTTTGATATAAATATAGTGAAATAATTACTACTCAAACTAATTAATTTATCCATCTCAGACTTTGCCAGTGTGTGTGTGTGTGTGTGTGTGTGTGTGTGTGTGTGTGTGTGTGTGTGTTGGTAAGAGCCCCTGCAATGGACTCTCTTAGCAAATGTCCAGTATACATTTTTTGTTTTTTCCCCACACAGCAACTGAAGTGATATTTTTAAAAATAACAATCATATTGTGTCACTTCTCTCAAAGTCTTCCAGCGGCTTTCCATTATAATTTCAGTGCACCTCGAACTCTTTGCTAGGGGCCCAGAAGGCTCTTGGTGTTCTGGCCCTGCCCCCCTCTCGTCAGCCCTTCTCCCTCCCTCCCTGACTCACTGCTGTGCAGCCACAGGGTCCTGCCCCTGTCTTGTGACATGGCATTCCCACTCCCTTCTTCAGATCTTTGTACTAGGGGTCTCCTCTGCCCTCACTGTACCCCTCCAAGACCTTCTTTACTTGACTGCCTTCACCTCAGTATTCTTGTCTCAGTGGAAATCTCACCTCCTCTGAAAATGGTTTTCCCACTTGCCACGTTGTAGCAGCCACAGACAGACAGCACACACACTCCCCTACCCCACTCCCTGGGTTTGTTGCCTGCATAGGAGTGGTTACTGTGAAAAGCTATTCTATGCGGTACATGCATTTGCGCACATACGTGATTGGTATCTATCATGCCTCTACCTCCTCAACAGAATATGAGCTTTGTGATGGCAGAGACTTTGTCTTCTTTACTACATTCCAGCACTGAAAACACATATGGGCACATAGTTTGATGTATGTGGCAGATAACCAGTAGCCTGAAAATACTTGAGTCATGTGTAGATCATATTTTATAAAGAGAGGAAATTTTAACTTCCTACAGATTCTTTCCTAGGGGGGGGCAGAGTATTTGTATGGAAGACATACTTTTATAAGTCATTGCTGTGGCCAGTGAGGCCTTGAGGACATCCTTAAGCAATAAAAATAGTTGCTAAGTTGCTATACATGAAGCAAAGAAGGATTCACTTTATTCCTCAAAGAAAGGAGAAGGAAATGAAGACAGAGAAGGCCTGAGAGAGAAGTGAGAAGACTGAAGGCTAAACGGTCCACAGCACTGCTCATCTTTCTGTGGTCTGCATATATCCATTTGGATTTGTGAAATGCTTGCTAGAAATGGTTTCAATGCAGAGAGCAGGGCAGAGGTCTATTTGACATCTGCATCAACAGAACGGGCCAAGACTTGGAAGTAGGAGTCGCCATGAGAAAATAAGTCTCTGAAAAGATAATGAAATCTAGAGAGAAGGTTCAGACTTTGCCAGGTCACAGAATTGGAATGAATCTAAATATACACTACTTCAAGCTCCCAGAGGCAAAGGGCCTCAAGTCCTACCTAAACTTCATTTACATTTCACATATGTTAATGCTAACACAAGGTCCACTACGTGCTTCCAATGGCCGATCATGAATTCTGCCACAATGTGAGCTTGCAGGCAGGTGTCTGTTTTCACAATGACACAGCCTGCTGCCACTCCTTAATGGGAGACCAGTGTCCTCTCATACTTATGAGCCAGTCATATATGTCTTTTGAGATGGTTAAAGTATGTGTTGGAGCACCCCTTCCCCCCCTCCCACAAACTGCCTTTTTTAATGCATGTTTAGAAACTGATATCTTTGGGTATTTCCAGAGTTAACAGTTTTGAAATATGTGTAATAAAAACTGTGAATATTTAGGAAAGCGGTTATTAGCTATAAGTTTAAAAAAGTATGTTTCAAAAGCCCTACTTGGTTCTGAAGGCCAGCGAATACATGCACATGCATATTGAAGTCTATGGAACATATTATATATATTTGATGGGTATTTCTGAGATTTTTTTTTCTGAGAATTTTTAAATTCATAAGACATAAAAAAGTCCAAGATCAAGGTGTCAGAGGTTTGGTTTCTTCTGAGGCCTCTCTCCCTGGACTTCTCACATGGGCTTTCCTCTCTGTGGGTCTGCGTCCAAATTCTCCCTTCATATAAGGACATCAGTCATATTGGATTAGGGCCCACCCTAGGGACCACATTTTAACTAAATTGTCTCTTTAAAGTCCTTTTCTGTAAGTACATTTACATTCTGAGGTACTGGGGGTCAGGGCTTCAATGTATGCATTTGGGTGGGGGGATACAGTTCAGCTCAGAACAGGTATGCAGGAGCTTCTCTTTAACCAAATGTTTCACCTTTTCACATGACTGAACTTGTTAAAACTGTCAATAAATCACCAAAAATATTTGGCTTGAGTTCAAAGTATCCTTCTGTCTGCCCAGTTGGCTGTGAAAAACCAGAATTATGGCCAGGCAACAGACAGATGGCTTCCTGAATTGAACTGACTCAAATCAAAAACACCAAAAACATATTCATTGTACAGTTTTGCTGTTTAGTTGTACTGCAGCTCTCCACTAAAAAGTGCACAATGTAATAACATACATATTGCCTATGTCAGCCATAATGAATAAACTTGACAGATTAAGTTTCAAATGTACATAAGGTCTTCATTTAGGAATTTTTATTTCTCTTTAAGGGAAACATGAATTTTGAGGTCATTCCTATGTTGTGGAAAGCATCATTATTTTACTAAATAACAGATTCAGAGCATTCAATGTTTTTGCCTTCACGAATGCTGTGAAATCCTGACACCCTGAGTGTAACTCCGGGGAAAGGATATCCTGGGGCAAAATACCTCTAAAACCGAAATCAGTCAGAGGGAGAAATAAAGTTTAAAACCCGTTTATTGCTTACAAACTGCAGTCTGGGGCTCTCTCTCTCTCCTACTCCAGCAGAAGCAAGCAAGCCCTCCCCCTCACCTCTCAGGTTCAGAGAAGCCCTTGGTTGCCCAGGTAATCACCCATTGATATGGAGATGAACTATTTTGCACCCCTGAGGAATGCCTGTTGATATGCAGACTGCACTAAAGCCAGGCTAGATATTCTGGAAATATTACAACTTTACCCACACTGAGTGATACTTATTTCTACTGATGTGCACAGCTGCAATGGTGAGAAAATAGAAAAAAAAATCCCACTGTTCAAGAGATTTTGAATATTTCAAGAGCACTCCCTTCTGGTTGGAATTCCCATGCCAGGATTTACTTTGTAATGTTAAGCTGATAAAAGATGAATTTGTCATTATGATATGGAAATTAATTTGCCATGACTGAATTGTTCCTACCACTTGAGGGTTTCTCAAAAGAGAATAATGGGGACTCTCTTGTCCCCTCCTGGCGTGAGCTGGGAGCTCTGTCCTTTCACTTTTATCTCTAAATAAAAGCCTGTACCTCGCTCTCCTAAAAAAAAAAAAAAAAAAAAAAGAGAGAATACTGAAAACCAGAATCTAATCATTAAGTGCCAGCTTCAAGTATCTTTTCAATGGGAATTTTATTCGTAGGCACAACAAATTGGACAATCAATGAATAATAGGAGCTACTTATCTCTTATTAGAGGCTGAGAACTTTGTATCCTGTGCACTGAGGAGGATTCATGTCAATATGATTTCCATGAGTTTTGAGGTTTCTTAGACAGTGTTCCTTAGAAGTATGGTTGGCTCACAAACCATACATATAAGGTGAGATAGTCTTCCTTTACCAGAAATCTCTATGACATATGGGTCTTCCCTAAGGTACTTTATATACCTCGTGTCTTCAAGTGTGGTTACTAGGTATATATGCCTTACTTGGCCTTTTTAGCTTGAGCTCAGAGAGGCAGGGACTTTTCCTTATTCACCAGTCGGTCAAACCCTGGGCATTACAATATCCCCCCAGAGCACTTGTGTGCTCTTCCTGTGTGGCTGTTAGCCTACTGTTTTATGATTTCCCCTACATAAATACTCATCTATTCTACTATCCTGCAAACTCCTGAGGGCAAACTTGCTCACCCTTGTGTAGTGCCTACTCCTGGGACCACAGCTATCATTGGCTGAGCACTTACTGCTAAATACTTTCTCCTCAGCAGCTGGAAGATACATTATTCTTTTCAATGTACAGATAAGGAAAGGAAAGTTTAGGAAGGGTTACAACTTTGCCCAAGGCTATACAGCTAGTACTTTGTTTCTGAAGAGCAGTACTGGTTTTGAACAGCATATTTCTAGAATTACATGCCCTAGGGACTACCTTTGTTGACTTGTCTTTGAGAATCATAGAAACTTTTAGAAGTTACTGGTTCTAAGTAATTCTGTTTTGCCACTATTGCCAACAAAATAGCTGGTTTGCCAGTTAATTACGTCAAGATTTTATTTTATCAGATGGCAAGAAGAAGAATATGAAAAGGAAACTGATGGATAACTGGGATTTTTGTTGTTGTTGTTCTTTTCTTTCATATCAAGCAAAGCACTAGTCCTGTAGTACCAGATATATAGGATTTTTATAGAAATTTCTGGAAAGAGGGAGACTACAAAACTCCAGGACATGATGATCTCCAAGTGGTGCAAAACAGTAAATCCAGTCAAGTGCTGCTCTCAGTCCTTCCCTTCTTTGAGATGGTGCTGGCCTCTCGGATTAAGGACAGGGGTGTGGTGGGGCAACTCTGCATGGAAGCAACCATTCCCCCCATCCCCCATCCCCATGCACAGCATGTCACCCAGATTTTCAGCAAAAGATCACAGAGCTTTTAACTCCCACACCCATGGACACTTGGAGAAATCTAAGTAAATAAAGAGTAAGTTAAAAGTAATACTGTCTTGTGCTTCAAAAACATCCACAAATTGTTCTGGAAGAAAAAAGAAAAACAGAGCCACTGAAGTTGGGAAAGATCTGGGGACAGACAGATTTCCATCAGTCTACAGGCCTTGCCCCACTGAAATAGGCTTGGCCAAAAGGAGGACTTTGAGGCCAGGGGAATGGAGTGGAGACACGTACATGCTTCCCTGTGCCTCTAACAGGGAAATCAGGGCGTGCTGAGGACTGCAGCCCATAGGAAATAGACTGTTTCCTCAGGAAACAGCAACTGGCTCTCTTTACTATGAAATGATAATTGCCAGAGGTTCAAATGTTGCCTTATTTTAGGAAGAGAAAGTATAAAGAAAATGTCTTTTTTTTTTGCCAAGCCAAAAGCACATTGTACTTAACAGTGTTCTTTTTGTGCTCTGTGCATCCTGTATTTCATTGTTCTCACTCTTTAGCTTCAGCTTAACAGAAACTCAGAACTTCTAAATTTCTATCTGCAGTGCTGATCATTCCCCTAAGATCCAGATTCCTATATTTAACAGACTACCTGACTTGTCCATCAAGATCTCTCACCAGTAGCATAAACTCAGGTCCAACAGAGAATCCCTCATTAGCTACCCAAACCAGCTCTTCCTCCTGACTTGCGCACTCATGGTAACTTTTCCACCAGTATGAGTCAGGCCGACAACCGAGGCCTCATCTTTTACTCATCTCTCTTTTTCACCCTGACATCCCATCAGTTCCCAAGACTCTTTGTTCTGCTTCCACCAGGGCTCCATTTTTTTTTGAGCTGAGTGACCTTGGGTGAGTCATTTAACCCCTTTGGGCCTCAGATTCCTACTCTCTAAACAGAGGATACTACTAATTACCCCCTTGGATTAACTCCTTCTTGTGAGGAGTCAGTGATGCATGGATAGTATGCAGTGCTTTGCTTAGTCTTTAGAACAAAGGAAGAATTCAATAATTTTCTTTTCTCTTTTCACAATCCTCTGCTAAATCTGACCCTGCTGTTTCTTAGCTATATCAATTTAGTGTTTCCTATGAGTCTGCCTTCGTTTTCTTTCTCCATATTCAGATCGGTCCTAATTCTATGGATGAATATAGCCCAATATCATCTTTCATTATTTCATATTACCTGAGGATGTAGCCCAAGCCACTTTGCCTGGTAATAAAGACACCAGTATGCCCTTTGGATTTTCTTTCTTTTGACTCTACTTCATGACTCTCATAAATCAGTCAAATGGAATTTCATGCTCTTTTAAAAGTCTTTGTTGCAGCTATCTCCTTTCCCTGGTAGTTCCTTTCTTGCATCTCTGTGTATTTGAATTTTACTCAATTAATTTTCTGTGCTTTTAGTGTATTTTTAGTGTATATCTTGCTAAATAATGAGCTCTTTAAGAATAGAGACTATCTTTTGCTCATCTTTATATTCTTAATGTTGGTAGTATTCCTGACATGGAGTAATATATACATGAATGTTTGCTGAGTAAATGGATAAAAAGAATGGACAAACTTCTTTGTATTCCCAAAACGCTTGAAAGAATTAATTTTGGTCATTTGTATTTCCACTGACACCACTCCCAAAATTACTGCCAGAAAAAAAAATTGGTGTCTTCTTACTAGAAATGAAAACTAGGAAATTATTCAGTATATTTATTTGATGGTTTGATTTTCATCCAAAATGTTTTCTTTCCTGGGTTTAATAAAATAAGTGCAAATCTGAAGCTTTGGCTATGAGCCACAGTTGATTTTGAAATTATTCATAAAATTTTGTATATTCTAAGAACTGATGAAATAAATGTGGCTGAAGTGCTGTGAGTACTAGGACGAGGAGAGAGGGGAGGTGAGAGTAGTTGTGAGGTTGTGTGAGATTGCAGCAGGGAGACCAGTGAAAAGACTATTGCAGTAGAACAGGAGAGATAGAAATGACTAAGGTGGTGGGTACAGAGATAGAGAGAAAGAGAATTCAATATGCATTTTGGAAGAAAAAATCAATGGATTTGCTAATATCTGCAGGGAGTAATAAAAAAGAGGAATCATGATGTCTAGATTTCTAGTTTGAGAGATTAGAGGTCCTATAACAAAAAATAAGCACCAGAGATGATGGTGTTATAATGAAAAACAAGACATAATACAGATAAAACAGATGAAATATTTTTAAAATTTCATGGGAATAAATTTGAAAATTAAGGTAAAATTTAAAATAGTTTAGAAAAATATAAATTATCAAAAGAGACTGAAGAGAAACAGTAGGCTAATAACCATTAAATAAATGCATTATCTTTCTGAGGTAAGTCTGATATCTTACTCCAACCCAATACTTCAGTCTGTTTTATAGGCTACTTTTGTCAAATCTCCAATGAATATATCATTTATACCTTGTAAAAATCATTCTAGACATAGTAAAAGAGGAGAAATACTAATTTATGAGGCTGGTATTATCCTGAAACAAAATCAGGTAAGTACTGGGTAAGAAAAGATTGTTATGGTCCTGCCTCGCATATAAACATAGCAAACATCCTGAAGAAAATAGAAGGAAATTGAATTGAGTGCATTAAAAAATCATTGTGAACAAATACAGTTTATCCACATAAGTTTGGATGGTTAATACATTGATATGTCTTTTAATGTAATTTCCAATTAAGTAAATTAAAGGAGAAAAACCATATAGATCACTTCAATAGATGCAGAAAAAGCATTTAATAAAGTTCAATACCTAAAATGCTATAAACAAAACAGGGTGCTGCCTCCACTCTTGTCCCAGCCTCCACTGTATTTTCAACCTGTAGCTAAGGTGTTTTGTGTAGAAGCCATTAAAATTACAGTAGTCCCCCCTTATCTACTGGGGATACATTCCAAGACCCCCACTGGATGTCTGAAACCATGGATAGTATTGAACCCTACATACACTATATATTTTTTCTATACTTACATACCTATGATAAAGTTCAATTTATAAATTAGGCACAGTAAGAGATTAACAGTATCACTAATTATAAAATGGAACAGATATAATAATGTACTGTAATAAAGTTATGTGAATGGTCTTTCAAAATATCATTGTGTACTGTACTCACCTCTCTTCTTGTTATGATGTGAGATGATGAAATGCCTATGTGAAGAGATGAAGTGGGGGAAGGACACAGGCATTGTGACATAGAGTTAGGCTACTGCTGACCATCTGATCTCTGTTTCCGTACTGCTGTTGACTGTGGGTAACTGAAACAACAGAAAGTGAAACCAGAGATCAGGGAGGACTACTTTATATCATTTCCTTGCTTTGAACCTTTCAATTTCTTATCACATTTAGCAGAAATCCTCAAGATTCTTGCTATCACCTAAGAGGCCCTGCAGGTGGTGGCCTCTGGCGAACTTTCCAGCCTCACCTGACTATATTAATATGCTCTCACCTCAGGCCATTAGCACTTCCATTTCCCTTGCCTAGAAGGCAAGTTTTTATGATCGATCTCTGAATGATTTGTCCCTCCTTCATTCAGGCATCTGCTCAAATATCTCTTCAAATACACCTTTCAGTCTTATATAAAATAAGTTACATCTTTCATTTTACATAAAATAACTATTCCCTCTCTGACTCCCAAATCCTTTGACTTACGCAGCTTTGTTTTTGCAGGGAGGTGAGGGGATAACATTTATCACTATTTGATATTCTACTATATGTTTTGTTGTTCTTTCTTTTATAGCCTCCATGAAGATGAGAACCTTCCGCCACCCTACTCCTGGAGTATCTTTTCCCTGCCTAATGTACTTAAAACAAGTATAGTACTTAAAACAGTATGGTAAGGTAGAAAGACATGTTCATTAAATTGAATGAAAGATGCATGAATGAACTGCTCTTAGAATTATTTGTTGTGAAGATTGAGTAAGATAATATATGGTACATGTTCAAAGAAAGTTCCTTTATAAAAAGATTAAATGAGACTGTAGTGAATTTTAAAACATTGCCCAGGGCCAGCCCTATATTTATATTATATATGCACATACTGGCATCCATACCATGTAAGACTTATTAAATTTTCAAGACTTTACAAAATAGGACATTATTTTTAGATTTTTCTCTAACCCATTACAATGAAGTAAAATGTTAAGTCTTATGAACTTGTTATTTTGAAAGAAAATGTTTTCTTATGGCAAAGAGGATAATATCAGGATAAAAGCAAGCCATCAGTGTACTAACTAATTATATTGGTATTTTCTTAAACAACTGAAAAATCATGGCCTTGAGTTTTTAAATTATTCTAGATGTAAGAAATCTCAGGAGACCTTTTTCCTTATTTTTGTACCATAATTTATTATAAGGTATTTTACTAGGCCTGTGAGGCTATCAACATGTGAGTTTTAAACCCTTGAGAAATGTATAAACTGAGAGGGGAGATATGTCATTATTATGTAGAGTAGAAAATCATACGTACCCCAAGTGGTTAGAGATGAAATGCCTTGGGAGTTCAGACTGGGTGGACACATTTCCTGGTGGGAGGGTGGAGTGGGGGTGTCATTGCAGTCATTTGGAAAAGGTAAGTTGTTTAGTCAGCTGGAGTTAATATAAGGCAAATAACTAACTGGGGTGTCAGGACAGGAATCACTATTCCGATTTCTTTAAGTGAACCAGTGTACAGTTGGAATAAGAATCACCGTGTCCAACCTCTCTGAAATCTTTGGCAAAGCAGGTCAAATAAAGAGACACTTCAAGTGTGGGCTGACCCAGGAAGGCCAGCTAGACCCAGGCATGGAGCACCCGGAGGAACTACACCAAACCAAAGGTTATAGGTGAAAGTCCAGAGAAGGTTAACGGCTTAATGTCTTCATAGCACACAAGACAGAAGTCTAAGAATTTTAACTGTAATTCAGGTATGATCACAGTGAGTGGTACTGCAAGGGAATGTGCTCTGGCTACAGACTTTATTATTATTAATAAGTATTGCATTTGATTACAAAACTTTTCAAAGGGCATTAAAGAAGTTGGCAACAGAGCCAAAATTAGAAAGAACTCTTGGTTCTTAGTCCTATGTTTAGACATATTTAGTCATAAGGTTTTTTTTACAAACTGTGATACTCATGAAGTTGAATTGTTTTCCAAATTTTAAAACAAACCATCTTGGATGGATAGACTCAGACCATAATAATAACAGCTACCATGTCCTCAATACCTACTTTGTTCCAGGCACTATTTAGCACTACACAAATATTATTTTTAACCCTTCTAACAGTGCAAAGTAGGCATTCCAGTCCACGTTTTTCTTGGATGAGAAAGTGGAGGATTAACGCTTTTGTCTAATTAATCACATGCTTTGTGAACCAGAATTTGTGCCCCAGTAGATATGCTACCAAGCATATGCTATCAAGTTGGTCAATACAATTACTGAGATCCAACTATGCTGAAAGCGCTTGAAGTCACACATACACTGGCAAACCTTTTGCTGCATTGCAGGTGCCACAGCTCTTTGGCTTAGCACCTTACCTAACAGGTCTGTAAGCTGTATAAGGTGAGAGGCTGTGCTGTCTACCTGGGCCTACCCACACTTGGATTTGGCTTCCAAAACAGTCTTCTCCACCTGTTATGCTAAGCAAGGAAAGAGCAGTGCTATTGCATGTTATGCTCAACCAGACCTACAGGCGATGCCCAGTGGTATTCACAGTAAGAACTAACATTAATTGTTGGCCGTATGTCAGTATTGCTCCAAGGGATTTTGCATTTAATCTTTATAAGAACTTTGTGGAGTAGGTATTAATATTCCCTCCCTTTACACGTGAGGACACTGAAGTACAGAGACATCTAGTTACCGTACATCTGGTAAGTAGAGTGGCATTTAAATCAATAGCCCAGTTCTAGAGACTGGGCTACGAATCCCTCTGCTCTACTCTTAAAAGAAGTCTAGGTGAAGGCAGTGAGGCTGCTCAAGGATAAATCATTTTTAAGGGGGCCAGATAGACCCTGATGCTCTGATGCCTGATACAAGCAGAAGTTTTACGTCCCTTGCTTCCCTTTCCTGTATTGTCTTCAAATTTAAAAATAATGCAAATAACACATTTCCTTGTAAATATACATCATTACAAAGGTACCTAAAGAGATGATGTTCTTTCTACCTCCCCTGTGCCTCATTGTCTACTGTCCACCTTACCCAGAGGTGGGGCTCCATTCAGAACTTCCTCTAGAAATACACGTATGTCCTTAATCAGTTATGCACTTTGATTTCTCCCTTGGTGTGCGTGCATGAACGTCAGTGCATTCATACCAAGTGCGTACAATGGGACTTGCTTTCTGCGAGAGCCCCAGCCTACCTTGGGGCTCTTTCCCTGTAGGTATATTTTCACCTTCCTCATTCCTTGTGACTACTCTGCATATGCAAATAAAGATGTACCATAATTTACTGAGCTATATATATAGCTTGGTTAATATGTTTTTATATTCATTAAATAAAATATTAAAAGTTTATATATCAAATATATTGAAATATATATTTACTTCTATGTTTTAATGTATTTATTCATTTAACATATTCTACATATATTATTTTTAGATTATATACATTTTTTGTTATTTCGGAGGATGCTGAGATAAATATACTTGTATAATTTGTGTGTGTGTGTGTGTGTGTGTGTGTGTGTGTGTGTGTGTGTGTGTGTGTATGAATTGTTCTTTTGAATACTTAGGAGTAGAACTGCTGGGTCTAAGAAAACAATTGCGTGTTTTCATTGAAACCACTAATTGCCCACCACGTAAGCAGTAGCAATTTAATGTAACCCAATCTTGCCTAAATGCCTATTTCCCCATCTCTCAGCACTTGATTTTAACTATTTTAAAATTTTGCTTGTTTGATGGCCAATAATAAATATTTTTGCATGATTTTTTTTTACCAAGCTGCCTATCTTTTCATATGTTATTTATTGGTTGTTTCTTTATCTTCTTTCCATCTTTTCATTGTATCTTTTGCCCATTTTTCTGTTGGTTTGTTTATTCTTATTCATAGAGCCATTTATATTTTCTAGATAGTAAATGTGTATTTATTAATACATTGCTAATATTTCTCCCCATCAGTTGCTGGTCTTTTTTTTTTTCTGCTGAATTGAGGTATAGATGACAACTAAAATCGTGCAATATTTAAAGTGTATTTTAATTTTGTATATCTATAAACACATACTTTTCCATCCAGTATTTTTTAGGGTTAAATCCATCAATGTTTTAAGATGTTGGGTCCTTTGTTGCTTAGAAGAATCTTCAGTGTGCAAAATTATTTTTAAAAATTCCAACATGTTCTTCCAATATTTTTTATAATTCAGTTTCTTCTCCCATTTGCAGACAGATTTTTAAAAAATGAGGTCAAGAGCAGTCTCCCATAGCCTTATACAAATGTAAGAAACCAACGCAAGCATCATTTCTAACCTCAGCATTTAGGAGTTCGTGGTGGTGTTGAGGATCTCAATTTACCTGCATAGGGAGGGTCCCTCTTCTGCCGCAGGCACAGAGTTTAGCTATTCTAAGCTCACCAAGTATGTGGATTAGTTTTTCTCATGTTATTTGAGCATTACAGTGTGCCATGACTGAAATACTTTCCAGTAGAAATTGTTCTCTTTTGATCTGGGAGTCGTGGGAAGGATCATGTCTCAGGACAGCTATCATGGTTAAAATCTGATGGGTTCATGGAAATGACTTGACTAATGATTTCAAGGAGAAAATGGACCCACATATGGAGGCTGGTGGGGGAATTCCACAGACTGTTAGCACCGGAAGAAATCTGGTTCAATGTCTATAATTCTATGTGTCTGTATGTGTTTAATGACAAATGAGGAAACTGAGGTGCAAAAGCATCATTTGTCTAAGATCACCCAGCCAGAAGGACAATGATAAAACTGATGAACAGAAAACCTTGCTAGGCTTAGCAACAAACTGCGGCTTGCTGTGCCGACCTTTCAGCATTTCTAACATTTGGGAAAAATTTCAATCTTTGAGGTTGTTGAGAATCCCATCCCAAAATATGAAAGAATAAGTATAACCCTGTAAATACTCCCTCTAACTCATTTGTGAAAGGAAAGTCCTCATTTTCCCCACACCCTGGAGGACCTCAGAGCTGTGAGGTTTTAGCTTACATTCAGATTGTATTGCTTTTTTCCCCTCATTTTCAAAATACTTTATCCTGCATGATCTCATTTGATTCTCACTTGAATTTGCCTCAATAAAGTTAAAACTAGCAAACGTCCTGCTGGCTTTTGGGTATCACCAGAACATATGATCACCACATACTACATTGTTTTTTCACCATCCCACCTTAGACTTCTAATAACGAGTAATTTTCTTTCTTAGGGCAGGTTGTTGGTTTGCTCAGTAAAACACTAAGGCAGTGCCTGGCACCCTGTAGGAAATCAAACCAAAAAAAAATGCCCTTTTATAAATGTGTGTATTTCTTTATTTATGAGAATAGGTTATATTTTTACAAAAGGATATACTGAAAAGTCACAAAGAACCCTGTCACCACTCCCACAGGGATACATAAGCACCTAGCAGCTGATTTAGAAATATAGAGTGTGTCTGGCTGTTTTCTTTCTAGTTCCATGATCCAGGTATCAGTCAGGGTCTCTGTACCTGGCAGCCCTATTCTGGCTTTTGGGAGCTAATCAAAGGTGTGCTTAATAAAGTGCTTTCCACACTTGAAAATAAGGAAATTCACAACCCACAATAAGAACCATACTTTTAAGTAACACATGCATTCCAAGAAATGATTCTTATCCTTGCTATATGAGCTATACCCTAATGTTCCCGTTGTGTTTCTGTTTGTAGCAGCCCACTAAACAAGCACATATATATTTTATCTCCCCAACTCAATTCAATTTAAGAATATTTCTTATTTTTCTTGTTGTAAAAGTTATAGAGACTTTTGGTTAAATGTGGGACTAAATACTTAGTTTGCAGGAGTTTCTTGGTAGCCTTGCTCTCCCAACCCCTATCATGATAAAGAAATTTAAATAAAAGGGCAAAATCACAAGGACTGAGAGGAGAAAATAGCAACATGCTTTTAAAAGCCCGGCAGTAGATGGGCAAGTGATAACAGACTTAGCTGAAGCCATTCCTTGGGAAAAGCACAGAAGCCCAATGTCTCCTGCTACAGAATCTCAATGACACCAAAAACGGAGATCCGGGTGGCCACCAAAACCAGGGCTAAAACCTGGGCCCCCTTCACAAGGAGGGGAGTCAGCAGTGCATTTGTCCAGAGCGTGTGCCTTTCCATCCAGGAATTTTCTACCTGGGGTGAGGGAGGTGGAGTAGACTCTTACACCCAGAGATGGCCACGGAACCTCTGCTTTCCACGCCACCTCTCCTTCCTGCCTGTCCCACAGCTGTTTCCCAGGGAGGAGAGTCCCTCTGGGGGATCTGGAGGGCTGTCTCCTCAGCTTTGCGCCTTTCTGCATGCATTTCGCTACAGCCTCCTCTGCCAAGCTTCATTGGCAGCGCCTTCCCCCACTTTCGGTCCCTCTGAAATGGGTAGAGAGCTTTTGTTAGCTAATGGCTTTTCTTGTTTGCTTTGTGTGTTTTAAGCCTTTGTTATTATTATCATCAGTAGTTTTCATTTAATGAGGGTTTAGAAAAGAGATCAGGTAAGAGCATGTGCTCATGCTGAACAGGAATTCGCAGATAAATTTTTGTTGGTTAATATCTGTACATCCAAATGAATATACAGGCAAGTTGCAAAGCACAAAGATAACCCACCTCCTAATCTTGGAATTAGGACATCGATAAATCTGATGACGCACCTCCTCAACTGCACCTCCCTCCTTTTTCCCAGAGGGTGCCGCTGTCCTGGGTTGTGTGTTTACTGCGCATCTGCTCTCTTTGACAGCTTTATCACACCGTGTATACTTGCTTGCTAGTTAGGATTTTTTTTAAGTATCATTGATATACAATCTTATGTTGGTTTCAAATATACAGCACAGTGGTTCAACTTTCACCCATATTATCAAGTCCTCACCCTCTCCAGTGCAGTCACTGTCCATTAATGTAGTAAAATGTTACAGAATCATTAACTACATTCTCTGTGCTGTACTACTGACCCTGTGACCAACCGATATTGTGGTTGAGAATTATTGTGCCCCTTAAACCCTTTTGCCCTACCCAACCCCTCCCCCTTTGTAAATACTAGTCCCTTCTCAGTGTCTATGAGTCTACTACTATTTTGTTCCTTCTCTTTTTCTTTGTTTTTATACTCCACAAATGAAGAAAATCATTTGGTATTTGTCTTTCTCGGCCTGGCTTATTTCACTGAGCCTAATACCCTCTGATCCATTCATGTTGTTGCAAATGGCAGGATTTCTTTTCTTTTAATGGCTGAATAATATTCCATTGTGTATATGCACCACATCTTCTTTATCCATTGATCTACTAATGGACACTTAGGTTGCTTCCATATCTTGGCTATTGCAAATAGGTCTGCAATAAACATGGGAATCCACATGTCTTTTCAAACAGGGATCTTGTTTTCTTCACATGAGTTCCTAGGAGTGGAATTCCTGGGTCAAATGTTATTTCTAGTTTCAGTTTTTTGAGGAACCTCCATATAGCTTTCCACAATGGTTGCACCAATTTACATTCCCATAACAGTGTAAGAGGGCTTGTTAGGAGGTTTTATAAACATCGAATCATATATAATCTTTTGTGACTTGTCTTTATTTAGCATTTTTTTCTAAAATAATCTCTGTTGATGTGATGATACCTCTTTTATTTTTGCTGCTGTTGTAGTGTGGATATGCTGCCATTTATTTAGTTATTTCCCCGACAGTGGGTCATCCCCAATATTTCTTTTTTCTTTTTTCTTTCTTTTTAAATTTATGAATAGTGTTTTTGTGAACAGTCTTCTGCATGCTATCTGATACAGATATGCCAGAACTCCTCTGGTTTAGGAATTGTTGTAGGATATGCATGTGTTCAGCCTTACATGATAATGCCACATTGTTTTCCACAAATTTGTTTGCCAATTTACACTTCTGAAAACAAGTTCTCATTTTTGCACATTCTTGATAAATCTTTGCATTGTCAGACTTTAAATTTTTTCCTATTCTCCAAGTATAAAATGGTTTTCCACAGATTGTAACTGTACAGCTATATGCATTTTCACAAAATGAACACATGGATCAAGAAATAAGCACCCAGTGATGCCCTCCTTCCGCAGTGATCCTTTCAATTTACTCCATCCCTAAAGAACCCCTATCCCAACTTCTAACAGCATAGGTTAGTTTACACATGCACATTTTGTGTGTGTGTCTGGCTGCTTGCCTCAGTGTTATGTTGAGGTCCATGCATATTGTGCATGTGGTATTAATTTTGCATCCCCAGCAGGCTCACTCTGACTCCAACCCTTCCTCTCTTTTTGATCTATGACTCAACACATTTGGGATGCAGAGGTTTAGAACTGCTGCCCTAAGCAGCTTAGAGATCTGAGTTCTATTGTCCTGCTCTAAACACATAATGGGAGATGAGCCATAGAGCAAAGAGATAGAAGTCAGATAGCCAGTGGACTAGAGGAAGAAGGAACAGGGCAGGTCAGTCCAGGACAGCATCTGCCAGTGGTCCAGGAGCATCTGCATCCCGGGCCACGTTGGTGGTCAGCGGCTCTAAGGAGACTTAAATAAGCAGGCCTCTTCCACTAGGTAGGGTGCTGAGGACTGAATAGTAAACAAAGCTTTCCCTCAGGAAGCTCAGAATAAGGGAAAGAGGATGGACTTAGAAACAAACAACTAATCTGCAATATACAGTGATTTATAAACTGGAAGTATAGCACCTGGAAGGAGTTTCTTCTCAGCTTGGGAAGGAGGGATTCAGAA
>NW_026644824.1:0-86229 GCF_030020395.1 Manis pentadactyla
AGAAGAGCATCCAACTCTCTCTCTATCTCTCTCTTTCAAAGGACTCTGGCTTCTCTCTCTCTCTCTCTCTCTCTCTCTCTCTCTCTCACTAAGGAACATAGCTTCTATCTCCTACTCTCTCTGTCTCGCTCTCTTTCTCAAAGTAGCCTAGATTCTCTCTCTCTCTTTCTCCCTCTCTCAAAGGAGTCTAGCATGTCTCTATCTCTCTCTATCAGTGGAGATTGGCATCTCTCTCTCTGTATCTCTCTCTCTCAGAGGAGACTAGCATTTCTCTCTGTCTCAAAGGAATCTAGCATCTCTCTTCTCTCTCTCTCTCTCTCAAAGTAGCCTAGCACATATATATCTCTCTTTTTCTCTCTCTCTCATTCAAGGGAGCCTACCGTCTCTCTCTCCCTGTCTCTCTCTCTCTCTCTCTCTCAAAGAGCCTAGCATCTCTCTTTCTCTGTCTCTCACAAACGATCCTTGCATCCAACACTTTCTCTCTCTCAAAGGACTCTGGCAGCTGTCTCTCCCTCTCTGTCTAAGGAATGTAGCATCTCTCTCTGTCTCTCTCTCTCTCACTCTCAAAGAATAGCTTCTCTCTATCTCTCTCCCTCTCTCAAAAGATTCTAACATGTCTCTCTCTCAATGGAGCCTAGAATCTCCCTCTATCTCTCTCATTCTCAAAGGAGCATAGTATTTCTCTCTCTCTCTCTCAAAGGAGACTAGCATTTCTTTCTCTTTCTCTCACATTAGCCTAGCATGTCTCTCTCTCTCTCTCTCAAAGGAGCCGTGGATCTCTCTCTCTCTCTGTATCTCTATCTCTCTTTCTAAATGGAGCCTAGCATCTCCCTCTCTCCCTCTCTCTCGCTCTCAATGGAGCATAGCATTTCTCCCTCTGTCTCTCTCAAAGGAGACAAGCACCTCTCTCTCTCTTTCTCTCTCTCTCTTTCTCCAAAGATTCTGGCATCTCTCTGTCTCTCCCTCTCTCTCAAAGTAGTTGTGCATTACTCTCCCTCTCTCTCACACACTCTCTCTCTCTCTCTCAAAGTAGCCTAGATTCCCTCTCTCTGTTTCTCCCTCTGTCAAAGGAGTCTACCATATCTCTTTCTCTCTCTATCAACTGAGCCTGGCATCTCTCTCTCCTTATCTCTGTCTCTCAAATGAGACTATCATTTCCCTCTCTCTCTCAAAGGAGCCTAGCATTTCTCTTTCTCTCTCTCTCTCAAAGTAGCCTAGCATATCTCTCTCTCTATCTCGCAAAGTAGCCTAGAATCTATCTCTCTATCTCTCTCTTTCTCTCTCTCTCATTCAAGGGATCCTACCGTCTCTCCTTCTCTCTCTGTGTGTCTCTCAAAGGATCCTAGCATCTCTCTCTGTGTGTCTCTCACAAAGGGCTCTTGCATACAACTCTGTCTCTCTCTCTCAAAGGATTCCTTCTTGTCTCTCTCTCTCTCTCTCTTTCTCGAGTGTAGCATCTCTCTGTGTCTCTCTCTGTCTGTCAAAGGAGCCTAGCTTCTCTTTCTCTCTCTGTTTCTCCCTCTCTCAAAGTATTCCAGCATGTCTCTCCCTCTCTCTCTCTCTCTCTCAATGCAGCCTAGCATCTCCTTCTGTCTCTCTCATTCTCAATGGATCATAGTATTTCTCTCTCTCTCTCTCTCAAAGGAGACTACCATTTCTCTCTCTCTTTCTCTCACATTAGCCTAGCATGTCTCTCTCTCTCTCTTTCAATGGAGCCTTGGATCTCTTTCTCTGTCTATCTCTCTCTGTCTCTCAATGGAGACTAGCATCTCCATCTCTCTCTCTCTCTCTCTCAAAAAAAGGCTAGCATCTCTCTCTCTATCTCTCGCTATCTCTCTCAAAGGAGACTAGCATTTCTCTCTCTCTCTTTCAGTGGCGCCTAGCATCGATCCCCCCTCTCTCTCACAAGGGAGTCTAGCACCTCTCACTCTCTCAAAGGAGACAGCATCTCTCTCTCTCAAAGGAGCCTAGCATCTCTCTCTCTGTATCTCTCCCTCTCAAGGGAGACTAGCATCTCTCTCTCAAAGGAGCCTTGCATATCTCTCCCTCTATCACTCTCTCTCAAAAGAGCCTAGCTTCTCAGACTCCCTCTTTCTCTCTTTATCAAAGGATCCTAGCCTCTCTCTCTCTCCCTCTCTCTCTCTCAAAGGAGCCTAGCGCCTCTCTCTCTCTCACTCTCCATTTCTCAAAGGAGGGTAGCATCTCTCTCTGTCTCTCAATGTTGATTAGTATTTCTCACTCTCTCAAAGGAGACTAGCATCTCTCTCTCTCTCAAAGGAGCCTAGCATCCAACTCTCTCTCTATCTCTCTCTTTCAAAGGACTCTGGCTTCTCTCTCTCTCTCTCTCTCTCTCTCTCTCTCTCTCTCTCTCTCTCCCTCAATGGAGCTAACAACACTCTCACTCACTCAAAGGATCCTAGCATCTCTCTCTCGCTCTCTCTCTCAAATGAGATTGGCAACTCTCTCTCTCACTCTCTCTTAATAGAGCCTAGCATCTCTCTTTTTCTCTCTCTCTCAAAGGGGCCAGCATCTCTCACTCCTCTCTCTCTCTCTCTCTCTCAAAGGAGCTTAGCATCTCCCTCTCACTCACTCTCTCTCAGAGGAGCCTAGCATCTCTCTCTGTATCCCTCTATCTCAAGGGAGACTAGCATCTCTCTCTCTCTCCCTCATCTTCACTCTTACGTTCAAAGGAGCCTAGCATCTCTCTCTCTCTATCTCTCTCTCTCCCTCTCAACGGATCCTCGCACCTCTCTCTCTCTCACAAAGAATCCTAGCATTCAAATATATATCTCTCTCTCAAAGGAGTCTGACATCTGTATGCCTCTCACTCTAAGGAGCATAGCATCTCTCTTTATTTCTCTCTCAAAGGAGCCTAGCTTCACTCTCTCTTTTTCTCCCTCTCTCAAAGGATCCTAGCATATCTCTCTTTCTCTCTCTCAAAGGTGCATAGCATTTCTCTCTCTCTCTCTCAAAGGAGCCTAGAACCACTCTCTCTCTCTCTTCAATGGAGCATAGCATCTCTCTCTCTCTCTCTCTCTCAAAGGAGCCTAGCATCTCTCTCTCTTTCAGTGGCGCCTAGCATCTCCCCCCTCTCTCTCTCACAACGGAGTCTAGCATCTCTCACTCTCTCAAAGGAGACAGCATCTCTCTCTCTCAAAGGAGCGTAGCATATCTCTCTCTGTATCTCTCTCTCTCAAAGGAGCCTTGCATTTCTCTCCCTCTCTCACTCTCTCTCAAAGGAGCCTAGCTTCTCAGTCTCTCTCTTTCTCTCTGTATCAAAGGATCCTAGCCCCTCTCTCTCTCTCCCTCTCTCTCACAAAGGAGACAAGCACCTCTCTCTCACTATCCCTTTCTCAAAGGAGGGTAGCATCTCTCTCTCTCTGTCTTTCAATGTTGCTTAGCATCTCTCTCTCTCTCAAAGGAGAGTAGCATCTCTCTCTCTTTCTCTCTCTCTCAATGGAGCCTTGAATCTCTCTCTCTCTCTCTCCATCATAAAGTAGCCTAGCATCACTCTCTCTCTATTTCTCTCTCTCTCAATGGAGCCTAGAATCTCCCTACCTCCCTCTCTCTCTCTCAAAGGAGCATAGCATCTCGCTCTCTCTCTCTCTCTCTCTCTCTCTCTCTCTCTCTCCCTCAATGGAGCCTAACAGCACTCTCACTCACTCAAAGGATCCTAGCATCTCTCTCTCGCTCTCTCTCTCAAATGAGATAGGCAACTCTCTCTCTCACTCTCTCTTAATAGAGCCTAGCATCTCTCTTTTTCTCTCTCTCTCAAAGGGGCCAGCATCTCTCACTCCCTCTCTCTCTCTCTCTCTCAAAGGAGCTTAGCATCTCCCTCTCACTCACTCTCTCTCAGAGGAGCCTAGCATCTCTCTCTGTATCCCTCTATCTCAAGGGAGACTAGCATCTCTCTCTCTCTCCCTCATCTTCACTCTTACGTTCAAAGGAGCCTAGCATCTCTCTCTCTCTATCTCTCTCTCTCCCTCTCAACGGATCCTCGCACCTCTCTCTCTCTCACAAAGAATCCTAGCATTCAAATATATATCTCTCTCTCAAAGGAGTCTGACATCTGTATGCCTCTCACTCTAAGGAGCATAGCATCTCTCTTTATTTCTCTCTCAAAGGAGCCTAGCTTCACTCTCTCTTTTTCTCCCTCTCTCAAAGGATCCTAGCATATCTCTCTTTCTCTCTCTCAAAGGTGCATAGCATTTCTCTCTCTCTCTCTCAAAGGAGCCTAGAACCACTCTCTCTCTCTCTTCAATGGAGCATAGCATCTCTCTCTCTCTCTCTCTCTCAAAGGAGCCTAGCATCTCTCTCTCTTTCAGTGGCGCCTAGCATCTCCCCCTTCTCTCTCTCACAACGGAGTCTAGCATCTCTCACTCTCTCAAAGGAGACAGCATCTCTCTCTCTCAAAGGAGCGTAGCATATCTCTCTCTGTATCTCTCTCTCTCAAAGGAGCCTTGCATTTCTCTCCCTCTCTCACTCTCTCTCAAAGGAGCCTAGCTTCTCAGTCTCTCTCTTTCTCTCTGTATCAAAGGATCCTAGCCCCTCTCTCTCTCTCCCTCTCTCTCACAAAGGAGACAAGCACCTCTCTCTCACTATCCCTTTCTCAAAGGAGGGTAGCATCTCTCTCTCTCTGTCTTTCAATGTTGCTTAGCATCTCTCTCTCTCTCAAAGGAGAGTAGCATCTCTCTCTCTTTCTCTCTCTCTCAATGGAGCCTTGAATCTCTCTCTCTCTCTCTCCATCATAAAGTAGCCTAGCATCACTCTCTCTCTATTTCTCTCTCTCTCAATGGAGCCTAGAATCTCCCTACCTCCCTCTCTCTCTCTCAAAGGAGCATAGCATCTCTCTCTCTCTCTCTCTCTCTCTCTCTCTCTCTCTCTCTCTCAAAGGAGCATGGCTTATCTCTCTCTCTGTCTCAAAGGAGACTAGCATCTGTCTCTGTCTCTCTCAATGTAGCCTAGCATCTCTCTCTCTCTCAAAGGAGCCTAGCATCCAACTCTCTCTCTATCTCTCTCTTTCAAAGGACTCTGGCTTCTCTCTCTCTCTCTCTCTCTCTCTCTCTCTCTCTCTCTCTCTCTCTCACTAAGGAACATAGCTTCTATCTCCTACTCTCTCTGTCTCGCTCTCTTTCTCAAAGTAGCCTAGATTCTCTCTCTCTCTTTCTCCCTCTCTCAAAGGAGTCTAGCATGTCTCTATCTCTCTCTATCAGTGGAGATTGGCATCTCTCTCTCTGTATCTCTCTCTCTCAGAGGAGACTAGCATTTCTCTCTGTCTCAAAGGAGCCTAGCATCTCTCTTCTCTCTCTCTCTCTCTCTCTCAAAGTAGCCTAGCACATATATATCTCTCTTTTTCTCTCTCTCTCATTCAAGGGAGCCTACCGTCTCTCTCTCCCTGTCTCTCTCTCTCTCTCTCTCAAAGAGCCTAGCATCTCTCTTTCTCTGTCTCTCACAAACGATCCTTGCATCCAACACTTTCTCTCTCTCAAAGGACTCTGGCAGCTGTCTCTCCCTCTCTGTCTAAGGAATGTAGCATCTCTCTCTGTCTCTCTCTCTCTCACTCTCAAAGAATAGCTTCTCTCTATCTCTCTCCCTCTCTCAAAAGATTCTAACATGTCTCTCTCTCAATGGAGCCTAGAATCTCCCTCTATCTCTCTCATTCTCAAAGGAGCATAGTATTTCTCTCTCTCTCTCTCAAAGGAGACTAGCATTTCTTTCTCTTTCTCTCACATTAGCCTAGCATGTCTCTCTCTCTCTCTCTCAAAGGAGCCGTGGATCTCTCTCTCTCTCTGTATCTCTATCTCTCTTTCTAAATGGAGCCTAGCATCTCCCTCTCTCCCTCTCTCTCGCTCTCAATGGAGCATAGCATTTCTCCCTCTGTCTCTCTCAAAGGAGACAAGCACCTCTCTCTCTCTTTCTCTCTCTCTCTTTCTCCAAAGATTCTGGCATCTCTCTGTCTCTCCCTCTCTCTCAAAGTAGTTGTGCATTACTCTCCCTCTCTCTCACACACTCTCTCTCTCTCTCTCAAAGTAGCCTAGATTCCCTCTCTCTGTTTCTCCCTCTGTCAAAGGAGTCTACCATATCTCTTTCTCTCTCTATCAACTGAGCCTGGCATCTCTCTCTCCTTATCTCTGTCTCTCAAATGAGACTATCATTTCCCTCTCTCTCTCAAAGGAGCCTAGCATTTCTCTTTCTCTCTCTCTCTCAAAGTAGCCTAGCATATCTCTCTCTCTATCTCGCAAAGTAGCCTAGAATCTATCTCTCTATCTCTCTCTTTCTCTCTCTCTCATTCAAGGGATCCTGCCGTCTCTCCTTCTCTCTCTGTGTGTCTCTCAAAGGATCCTAGCATCTCTCTCTGTGTGTCTCTCACAAAGGGCTCTTGCATACAACTCTGTCTCTCTCTCTCAAAGGATTCCTTCTTGTCTCTCTCTCTCTCTCTCTTTCTCGAGTGTAGCATCTCTCTGTGTCTCTCTCTGTCTGTCAAAGGAGCCTAGCTTCTCTTTCTCTCTCTGTTTCTCCCTCTCTCAAAGTATTCCAGCATGTCTCTCCCTCTCTCTCTCTCTCTCTCAATGCAGCCTAGCATCTCCTTCTGTCTCTCTCATTCTCAATGGATCATAGTATTTCTCTCTCTCTCTCTCTCAAAGGAGACTACCATTTCTCTCTCTCTTTCTCTCACATTAGCCTAGCATGTCTCTCTCTCTCTCTTTCAATGGAGCCTTGGATCTCTTTCTCTGTCTATCTCTCTCTGTCTCTCAATGGAGACTAGCATCTCCATCTCTCTCTCTCTCTCTCTCAAAAAAGGCTAGCATCTCTCTCTCTATCTCTCGCTATCTCTCTCAAAGGAGACTAGCATTTCTCTCTCTCTCTTTCAGTGGCGCATAGCATCGATCCCCCCTCTCTCACAAGGGAGTCTAGCACCTCTCACTCTCTCAAAGGAGACAGCATCTCTCTCTCTCAAAGGAGCCTAGCATCTCTCTCTCTGTATCTCTCCCTCTCAAGGGAGACTAGCATCTCTCTCTCAAAGGAGCCTTGCATATCTCTCCCTCTATCACTCTCTCTCAAAAGAGCCTAGCTTCTCAGACTCCCTCTTTCTCTCTTTATCAAAGGATCCTAGCCTCTCTCTCTCTCTCTCTCTCTCTCTCAAAGGAGCCTAGCGCCTCTCTCTCTCTCACTCTCCCTTTCTCAAAGGAGGGTAGCATCTCTCTCTCTGTCTCTCAATGTTGATTAGTATTTCTCACTCTCTCAAAGGAGACTAGCATCTCTCTCTCTCTCAAAGGAGCCTAGCATCCAACTCTCTCTCTATCTCTCTCTTTCAAAGGACTCTGGCTTCTCTCTCTCTCTCTCTCTCTCTCTCTCTCTCTCTCTCTCTCTCTCTCTCTCCCTCAATGGAGCCTAACAGCACTCTCACTCACTCAAAGGATCCTAGCATCTCTCTCTCGCTCTCTCTCTCAAATGAGATTGGCAACTCTCTCTCTCACTCTCTCTTAATAGAGCCTAGCATCTCTCTTTTTCTCTCTCTCTCAAAGGGGCCAGCATCTCTCACTCCCTCTCTCTCTCTCTCTCTCTCAAAGGAGCTTAGCATCTCCCTCTCACTCACTCTCTCTCAGAGGAGCCTAGCATCTCTCTCTGTATCCCTCTATCTCAAGGGAGACTAGCATCTCTCTCTCTCTCCCTCATCTTCACTCTTACGTTCAAAGGAGCCTAGCATCTCTCTCTCTCTATCTCTCTCTCTCCCTCTCAACGGATCCTCGCACCTCTCTCTCTCTCACAAAGAATCCTAGCATTCAAATATATATCTCTCTCTCAAAGGAGTCTGACATCTGTATGCCTCTCACTCTAAGGAGCATAGCATCTCTCTTTATTTCTCTCTCAAAGGAGCCTAGCTTCACTCTCTCTTTTTCTCCCTCTCTCAAAGGATCCTAGCATATCTCTCTTTCTCTCTCTCAAAGGTGCATAGCATTTCTCTCTCTCTCTCTCAAAGGAGCCTAGAACCACTCTCTCTCTCTCTTCAATGGAGCATAGCATCTCTCTCTCTCTCTCTCTCTCAAAGGAGCCTAGCATCTCTCTCTCTTTCAGTGGCGCCTAGCATCTCCCCCTTCTCTCTCTCACAACGGAGTCTAGCATCTCTCACTCTCTCAAAGGAGACAGCATCTCTCTCTCTCAAAGGAGCGTAGCATATCTCTCTCTGTATCTCTCTCTCTCAAAGGAGCCTTGCATTTCTCTCCCTCTCTCACTCTCTCTCAAAGGAGCCTAGCTTCTCAGTCTCTCTCTTTCTCTCTGTATCAAAGGATCCTAGCCCCTCTCTCTCTCTCCCTCTCTCTCACAAAGGAGACAAGCACCTCTCTCTCACTATCCCTTTCTCAAAGGAGGGTAGCATCTCTCTCTCTCTGTCTTTCAATGTTGCTTAGCATCTCTCTCTCTCTCAAAGGAGAGTAGCATCTCTCTCTCTTTCTCTCTCTCTCAATGGAGCCTTGAATCTCTCTCTCTCTCTCTCCATCATAAAGTAGCCTAGCATCACTCTCTCTCTATTTCTCTCTCTCTCAATGGAGCCTAGAATCTCCCTACCTCCCTCTCTCTCTCTCAAAGGAGCATAGCATCTCTCTCTCTCTCTCTCTCTCTCTCTCTCTCTCTCTCAAAGGAGCATGGCTTATCTCTCTCTCTGTCTCAAAGGAGACTAGCATCTGTCTCTGTCTCTCTCAATGTAGCCTAGCATCTCTCTCTCTCTCAAAGGAGCCTAGCATCCAACTCTCTCTCTATCTCTCTCTTTCAAAGGACTCTGGCTTCTCTCTCTCTCTCCTCTCTCTCTCTCTCTCTCTCTCTCACTAAGGAACATAGCTTCTATCTCCTACTCTCTCTGTCTCGCTCTCTTTCTCAAAGTAGCCTAGATTCTCTCTCTCTCTTTCTCCCTCTCTCAAAGGAGTCTAGCATGTCTCTATCTCTCTCTATCAGTGGAGATTGGCATCTCTCTCTCTGTATCTCTCTCTCTCAGAGGAGACTAGCATTTCTCTCTGTCTCAAAGGAGCCTAGCATCTCTCTTCTCTCTCTCTCTCTCTCAAAGTAGCCTAGCACATATATATCTCTCTTTTTCTCTCTCTCTCATTCAAGGGAGCCTACCGTCTCTCTCTCCCTGTCTCTCTCTCTCTCTCTCTCTCAAAGAGCCTAGCATCTCTCTTTCTCTGTCTCTCACAAACGATCCTTGCATCCAACACTTTCTCTCTCTCAAAGGACTCTGGCAGCTGTCTCTCCCTCTCTGTCTAAGGAATGTAGCATCTCTCTCTGTCTCTCTCTCTCTCACTCTCAAAGAATAGCTTCTCTCTATCTCTCTCCCTCTCTCAAAAGATTCTAACATGTCTCTCTCTCAATGGAGCCTAGAATCTCCCTCTATCTCTCTCATTCTCAAAGGAGCATAGTATTTCTCTCTCTCTCTCTCAAAGGAGACTAGCATTTCTTTCTCTTTCTCTCACATTAGCCTAGCATGTCTCTCTCTCTCTCTCTCAAAGGAGCCGTGGATCTCTCTCTCTCTCTGTATCTCTATCTCTCTTTCTAAATGGAGCCTAGCATCTCCCTCTCTCCCTCTCTCTCGCTCTCAATGGAGCATAGCATTTCTCCCTCTGTCTCTCTCAAAGGAGACAAGCACCTCTCTCTCTCTTTCTCTCTCTCTCTTTCTCCAAAGATTCTGGCATCTCTCTGTCTCTCCCTCTCTCTCAAAGTAGTTGTGCATTACTCTCCCTCTCTCTCACACACTCTCTCTCTCTCTCTCAAAGTAGCCTAGATTCCCTCTCTCTGTTTCTCCCTCTGTCAAAGGAGTCTACCATATCTCTTTCTCTCTCTATCAACTGAGCCTGGCATCTCTCTCTCCTTATCTCTGTCTCTCAAATGAGACTATCATTTCCCTCTCTCTCTCAAAGGAGCCTAGCATTTCTCTTTCTCTCTCTCTCTCAAAGTAGCCTAGCATATCTCTCTCTCTATCTCGCAAAGTAGCCTAGAATCTATCTCTCTATCTCTCTCTTTCTCTCTCTCTCATTCAAGGGATCCTGCCGTCTCTCCTTCTCTCTCTGTGTGTCTCTCAAAGGATCCTAGCATCTCTCTCTGTGTGTCTCTCACAAAGGGCTCTTGCATACAACTCTGTCTCTCTCTCTCAAAGGATTCCTTCTTGTCTCTCTCTCTCTCCCTCTTTCTCGAGTGTAGCATCTCTCTGTGTCTCTCTCTGTCTGTCAAAGGAGCCTAGCTTCTCTTTCTCTCTCTGTTTCTCCCTCTCTCAAAGTATTCCAGCATGTCTCTCCCTCTCTCTCTCTCTCTCTCAATGCAGCCTAGCATCTCCTTCTGTCTCTCTCATTCTCAATGGATCATAGTATTTCTCTCTCTCTCTCTCTCAAAGGAGACTACCATTTCTCTCTCTCTTTCTCTCACATTAGCCTAGCATGTCTCTCTCTCTCTCTTTCAATGGAGCCTTGGATCTCTTTCTCTGTCTATCTCTCTCTGTCTCTCAATGGAGACTAGCATCTCCATCTCTCTCTCTCTCTCTCTCAAAAAAGGCTAGCATCTCTCTCTCTATCTCTCGCTATCTCTCTCAAAGGAGACTAGCATTTCTCTCTCTCTCTTTCAGTGGCGCATAGCATCGATCCCCCCTCTCTCACAAGGGAGTCTAGCACCTCTCACTCTCTCAAAGGAGCCTAGCATCTCTCTCTCTGTATCTCTCCCCCTCAAGGGAGACTAGCATCTCTCTCTCAAAGGAGCCTTGCATATCTCTCCCTCTATCACTCTCTCTCAAAAGAGCCTAGCTTCTCAGACTCCCTCTTTCTCTCTTTATCAAAGGATCCTAGCCTCTCTCTCTCTCCCTCTCTCTCTCTCAAAGGAGCCTAGCGCCTCTCTCTCTCTCACTCTCCCTTTCTCAAAGGAGGGTAGCATCTCTCTCTCTGTCTCTCAATGTTGATTAGTATTTCTCACTCTCTCAAAGGAGACTAGCATCTCTCTCTCTCTCAAAGGAGCCTAGCATCCAACTCTCTCTCTATCTCTCTCTTTCAAAGGACTCTGGCTTCTCTCTCTCTCTCTCTCTCTCTCTCTCTCTCTCTCTCTCTCTCTCAATGGAGCTAACAGCACTCTCACTCACTCAAAGGATCCTAGCATCTCTCTCTCGCTCTCTCTCTCAAATGAGATTGGCAACTCTCTCTCTCACTCTCTCTTAATAGAGCCTAGCATCTCTCTTTTTCTCTCTCTCTCAAAGGGGCCAGCATCTCTCACTCCCTCTCTCTCTCTCTCTCAAAGGAGCTTAGCATCTCCCTCTCACTCACTCTCTCTCAGAGGAGCCTAGCATCTCTCTCTGTATCCCTCTATCTCAAGGGAGACTAGCATCTCTCTCTCTCTCCCTCATCTTCACTCTTACGTTCAAAGGAGCCTAGCATCTCTCTCTCTCTATCTCTCTCTCTCCCTCTCAACGGATCCTCGCACCTCTCTCTCTCTCACAAAGAATCCTAGCATTCAAATATATATCTCTCTCTCAAAGGAGTCTGACATCTGTATGCCTCTCACTCTAAGGAGCATAGCATCTCTCTTTATTTCTCTCTCAAAGGAGCCTAGCTTCACTCTCTCTTTTTCTCCCTCTCTCAAAGGATCCTAGCATATCTCTCTTTCTCTCTCTCAAAGGTGCATAGCATTTCTCTCTCTCTCTCTCAAAGGAGCCTAGAACCACTCTCTCTCTCTCTTCAATGGAGCATAGCATCTCTCTCTCTCTCTCTCTCTCAAAGGAGCCTAGCATCTCTCTCTCTTTCAGTGGCGCCTAGCATCTCCCCCCTCTCTCTCTCACAACGGAGTCTAGCATCTCTCACTCTCTCAAAGGAGACAGCATCTCTCTCTCTCAAAGGAGCGTAGCATATCTCTCTCTGTATCTCTCTCTCTCAAAGGAGCCTTGCATTTCTCTCCCTCTCTCACTCTCTCTCAAAGGAGCCTAGCTTCTCAGTCTCTCTCTTTCTCTCTGTATCAAAGGATCCTAGCCCCTCTCTCTCTCTCCCTCTCTCTCACAAAGGAGACAAGCACCTCTCTCTCACTATCCCTTTCTCAAAGGAGGGTAGCATCTCTCTCTCTCTGTCTTTCAATGTTGCTTAGCATCTCTCTCTCTCTCAAAGGAGAGTAGCATCTCTCTCTCTTTCTCTCTCTCTCAATGGAGCCTTGAATCTCTCTCTCTCTCTCTCCATCATAAAGTAGCCTAGCATCACTCTCTCTCTATTTCTCTCTCTCTCAATGGAGCCTAGAATCTCCCTACCTCCCTCTCTCTCTCTCAAAGGAGCATAGCATCTCTCTCTCTCTCTCTCAAAGGAGCATGGCTTATCTCTCTCTCTGTCTCAAAGGAGACTAGCATCTGTCTCTGTCTCTCTCAATGTAGCCTAGCATCTCTCTCTCTCTCAAAGGAGCCTAGCATCCAACTCTCTCTCTATCTCTCTCTTTCAAAGGACTCTGGCTTCTCTCTCTCTCTCTCTCTCTCTCTCTCTCTCTCTCACTAAGGAACATAGCTTCTATCTCCTACTCTCTCTGTCTCGCTCTCTTTCTCAAAGTAGCCTAGATTCTCTCTCTCTCTTTCTCCCTCTCTCAAAGGAGTCTAGCATGTCTCTATCTCTCTCTATCAGTGGAGATTGGCATCTCTCTCTCTGTATCTCTCTCTCTCAGAGGAGACTAGCATTTCTCTCTGTCTCAAAGGAGCCTAGCATCTCTCTTCTCTCTCTCTCTCTCTCAAAGTAGCCTAGCACATATATATCTCTCTTTTTCTCTCTCTCTCATTCAAGGGAGCCTACCGTCTCTCTCTCCCTGTCTCTCTCTCTCTCTCTCTCTCTCAAAGAGCCTAGCATCTCTCTTTCTCTGTCTCTCACAAACGATCCTTGCATCCAACACTTTCTCTCTCTCAAAGGACTCTGGCAGCTGTCTCTCCCTCTCTGTCTAAGGAATGTAGCATCTCTCTCTGTCTCTCTCTCTCTCACTCTCAAAGAATAGCTTCTCTCTATCTCTCTCCCTCTCTCAAAAGATTCTAACATGTCTCTCTCTCAATGGAGCCTAGAATCTCCCTCTATCTCTCTCATTCTCAAAGGAGCATAGTATTTCTCTCTCTCTCTCTCAAAGGAGACTAGCATTTCTTTCTCTTTCTCTCACATTAGCCTAGCATGTCTCTCTCTCTCTCTCTCAAAGGAGCCGTGGATCTCTCTCTCTCTCTGTATCTCTATCTCTCTTTCTAAATGGAGCCTAGCATCTCCCTCTCTCCCTCTCTCTCGCTCTCAATGGAGCATAGCATTTCTCCCTCTGTCTCTCTCAAAGGAGACAAGCACCTCTCTCTCTCTTTCTCTCTCTCTCTTTCTCCAAAGATTCTGGCATCTCTCTGTCTCTCCCTCTCTCTCAAAGTAGTTGTGCATTACTCTCCCTCTCTCTCACACACTCTCTCTCTCTCTCTCAAAGTAGCCTAGATTCCCTCTCTCTGTTTCTCCCTCTGTCAAAGGAGTCTACCATATCTCTTTCTCTCTCTATCAACTGAGCCTGGCATCTCTCTCTCCTTATCTCTGTCTCTCAAATGAGACTATCATTTCCCTCTCTCTCTCAAAGGAGCCTAGCATTTCTCTTTCTCTCTCTCTCTCAAAGTAGCCTAGCATATCTCTCTCTCTATCTCGCAAAGTAGCCTAGAATCTATCTCTCTATCTCTCTCTTTCTCTCTCTCTCATTCAAGGGATCCTGCCGTCTCTAGTTCTCTCTCTGTGTGTCTCTCAAAGGATCCTAGCATCTCTCTCTGTGTGTCTCTCACAAAGGGCTCTTGCATACAACTCTGTCTCTCTCTCTCAAAGGATTCCTTCTTGTCTCTCTCTCTCTCCCTCTTTCTCGAGTGTAGCATCTCTCTGTGTCTCTCTCTGTCTGTCAAAGGAGCCTAGCTTCTCTTTCTCTCTCTGTTTCTCCCTCTCTCAAAGTATTCCAGCATGTCTCTCCCTCTCTCTCTCTCTCTCTCAATGCAGCCTAGCATCTCCTTCTGTCTCTCTCATTCTCAATGGATCATAGTATTTCTCTCTCTCTCTCTCTCAAAGGAGACTACCATTTCTCTCTCTCTTTCTCTCACATTAGCCTAGCATGTCTCTCTCTCTCTCTTTCAATGGAGCCTTGGATCTCTTTCTCTGTCTATCTCTCTCTGTCTCTCAATGGAGACTAGCATCTCCATCTCTCTCTCTCTCTCTCTCAAAAAAGGCTAGCATCTCTCTCTCTATCTCTCGCTATCTCTCTCAAAGGAGACTAGCATTTCTCTCTCTCTCTTTCAGTGGCGCCTAGCATCGATCCCCCCTCTCTCTCACAAGGGAGTCTAGCACCTCTCACTCTCTCAAAGGAGACAGCATCTCTCTCTCAAAGGAGCCTAGCATCTCTTTCTCTGTATCTCTTCCTCTCAAAGGAGACTAGCATCTCTCTCTCAAAGGAGCCTTGCATATCTCTCCCTCTATCACTCTCTCTCAAAAGAGCCTAGCTTCTCAGACTCCCTCTTTCTCTCTTTATCAAAGGATCCTAGCCTCTCTCTCTCTCCCTCTCTCTCTCTCAAAGGAGCCTAGCGCCTCTCTCTCTCTCTCACTCTCCCTTTCTCAAAGGAGGGTAGCATCTCTCTCTCTGTCTCTCAATGTTGATTAGTATTTCTCACTCTCTCAAAGGAGACTAGCATCTCTCTCTCTCTCAAAGGAGCCTAGCATCCAACTCTCTCTCTATCTCTCTCTTTCAAAGGACTCTGGCTTCTCTCTCTCTCTCTCTCTCTCTCTCTCTCTCTCTCTCTCTCTCTCTCCCTCAATGGAGCCTAACAGCACTCTCACTCACTCAAAGGATCCTAGCATCTCTCTCTCGCTCTCTCTCTCAAATGAGATTGGCAACTCTCTCTCTCACTCTCTCTTAATAGAGCCTAGCATCTCTCTTTTTCTCTCTCTCTCAAAGGGGCCAGCATCTCTCACTCCCTCTCTCTCTCTCCCTCTCTAAGGAGCTTAGCATCTCCCTCTCACTCACTCTCTCTCAGAGGAGCCTAGCATCTCTCTCTGTATCCCTCTATCTCAAGGGAGACTAGCATCTCTCTCTCTCTCCCTCATCTTCACTCTTACGTTCAAAGGAGCCTAGCATCTCTCTCTCTCTATCTCTCTCTCTCCCTCTCAACGGATCCTCGCACCTCTCTCTCTCTCACAAAGAATCCTAGCATTCAAATATATATCTCTCTCTCAAAGGAGTCTGACATCTGTATGCCTCTCACTCTAAGGAGCATAGCATCTCTCTTTATTTCTCTCTCAAAGGAGCCTAGCTTCACTCTCTCTTTTTCTCCCTCTCTCAAAGGATCCTAGCATATCTCTCTTTCTCTCTCTCAAAGGTGCATAGCATTTCTCTCTCTCTCTCTCAAAGGAGCCTAGAACCACTCTCTCTCTCTCTTCAATGGAGCATAGCATCTCTCTCTCTCTCTCTCTCTCAAAGGAGCCTAGCATCTCTCTCTCTTTCAGTGGCGCCAGCATCTCCCCCCTCTCTCTCTCACAACGGAGTCTAGCATCTCTCACTCTCTCAAAGGAGACAGCATCTCTCTCTCTCAAAGGAGCGTAGCATATCTCTCTCTGTATCTCTCTCTCTCAAAGGAGCCTTGCATTTCTCTCCCTCTCTCACTCTCTCTCAAAGGAGCCTAGCTTCTCAGTCTCTCTCTTTCTCTCTGTATCAAAGGATCCTAGCCCCTCTCTCTCTCTCCCTCTCTCTCACAAAGGAGACAAGCACCTCTCTCTCACTATCCCTTTCTCAAAGGAGGGTAGCATCTCTCTCTCTCTGTCTTTCAATGTTGCTTAGCATCTCTCTCTCTCTCAAAGGAGAGTAGCATCTCTCTCTCTTTCTCTCTCTCTCAATGGAGCCTTGAATCTCTCTCTCTCTCTCTCCATCATAAAGTAGCCTAGCATCACTCTCTCTCTATTTCTCTCTCTCTCAATGGAGCCTAGAATCTCCCTACCTCCCTCTCTCTCTCTCAAACTAGCATAGCATCTCTCTCTCTCTCTCTCTCTCTCTCTCTCTCAAAGGAGCATGGCTTATCTCTCTCTCTGTCTCAAAGGAGACTAGCATCTGTCTCTGTCTCTCTCAATGTAGCCTAGCATCTCTCTCTCTCTCAAAGGAGCCTAGCATCCAACTCTCTCTCTATCTCTCTCTTTCAAAGGACTCTGGCTTCTCTCTCTCTCTCTCTCTCTCTCTCTCTCTCTCTCTCACTAAGGAACATAGCTTCTATCTCCTACTCTCTCTGTCTCGCTCTCTTTCTCAAAGTAGCCTAGATTCTCTCTCTCTCTTTCTCCCTCTCTCAAAGGAGTCTAGCATGTCTCTATCTCTCTCTATCAGTGGAGATTGGCATCTCTCTCTCTGTATCTCTCTCTCTCAGAGGAGACTAGCATTTCTCTCCCTCTCAACGGATCCTCGCACCTCTCTCTCTCTCACAAAGAATCCTAGCATTCAAATATATATCTCTCTCTCAAAGGAGTCTGACATCTGTATGCCTCTCACTCTAAGGAGCATAGCATCTCTCTTTATTTCTCTCTCAAAGGAGCCTAGCTTCACTCTCTCTTTTTCTCCCTCTCTCAAAGGATCCTAGCATATCTCTCTTTCTCTCTCTCAAAGGTGCATAGCATTTCTCTCTCTCTCTCTCAAAGGAGCCTAGAACCACTCTCTCTCTCTCTTCAATGGAGCATAGCATCTCTCTCTCTCTCTCTCTCTCAAAGGAGCCTAGCATCTCTCTCTCTTTCAGTGGCGCCTAGCATCTCCCCCCTCTCTCTCTCACAACGGAGTCTAGCATCTCTCACTCTCTCAAAGGAGACAGCATCTCTCTCTCTCAAAGGAGCGTAGCATATCTCTCTCTGTATCTCTCTCTCTCAAAGGAGCCTTGCATTTCTCTCCCTCTCTCACTCTCTCTCAAAGGAGCCTAGCTTCTCAGTCTCTCTCTTTCTCTCTGTATCAAAGGATCCTAGCCCCTCTCTCTCTCTCCCTCTCTCTCACAAAGGAGACAAGCACCTCTCTCTCACTATCCCTTTCTCAAAGGAGGGTAGCATCTCTCTCTCTCTGTCTTTCAATGTTGCTTAGCATCTCTCTCTCTCTCAAAGGAGAGTAGCATCTCTCTCTCTTTCTCTCTCTCTCAATGGAGCCTTGAATCTCTCTCTCTCTCTCTCCATCATAAAGTAGCCTAGCATCACTCTCTCTCTATTTCTCTCTCTCTCAATGGAGCCTAGAATCTCCCTACCTCCCTCTCTCTCTCTCAAAGGAGCATAGCATCTCTCTCTCTCTCTCTCTCTCTCTCTCTCTCTCTCTCAAAGGAGCATGGCTTATCTCTCTCTCTGTCTCAAAGGAGACTAGCATCTGTCTCTGTCTCTCTCAATGTAGCCTAGCATCTCTCTCTCTCTCAAAGGAGCCTAGCATCCAACTCTCTCTCTATCTCTCTCTTTCAAAGGACTCTGGCTTCTCTCTCTCTCTCTCTCTCTCTCTCTCTCTCTCTCTCACTAAGGAACATAGCTTCTATCTCCTACTCTCTCTGTCTCGCTCTCTTTCTCAAAGTAGCCTAGATTCTCTCTCTCTCTTTCTCCCTCTCTCAAAGGAGTCTAGCATGTCTCTATCTCTCTCTATCAGTGGAGATTGGCATCTCTCTCTCTGTATCTCTCTCTCTCAGAGGAGACTAGCATTTCTCTCTGTCTCAAAGGAGCCTAGCATCTCTCTTCTCTCTCTCTCTCTCTCAAAGTAGCCTAGCACATATATATCTCTCTTTTTCTCTCTCTCTCATTCAAGGGAGCCTACCGTCTCTCTCTCCCTGTCTCTCTCTCTCTCTCTCTCTCAAAGAGCCTAGCATCTCTCTTTCTCTGTCTCTCACAAACGATCCTTGCATCCAACACTTTCTCTCTCTCAAAGGACTCTGGCAGCTGTCTCTCCCTCTCTGTCTAAGGAATGTAGCATCTCTCTCTGTCTCTCTCTCTCTCACTCTCAAAGAATAGCTTCTCTCTATCTCTCTCCCTCTCTCAAAAGATTCTAACATGTCTCTCTCTCAATGGAGCCTAGAATCTCCCTCTATCTCTCTCATTCTCAAAGGAGCATAGTATTTCTCTCTCTCTCTCTCAAAGGAGACTAGCATTTCTTTCTCTTTCTCTCACATTAGCCTAGCATGTCTCTCTCTCTCTCTCTCAAAGGAGCCGTGGATCTCTCTCTCTCTCTGTATCTCTATCTCTCTTTCTAAATGGAGCCTAGCATCTCCCTCTCTCCCTCTCTCTCGCTCTCAATGGAGCATAGCATTTCTCCCTCTGTCTCTCTCAAAGGAGACAAGCACCTCTCTCTCTCTTTCTCTCTCTCTCTTTCTCCAAAGATTCTGGCATCTCTCTGTCTCTCCCTCTCTCTCAAAGTAGTTGTGCATTACTCTCCCTCTCTCTCACACACTCTCTCTCTCTCTCTCAAAGTAGCCTAGATTCCCTCTCTCTGTTTCTCCCTCTGTCAAAGGAGTCTACCATATCTCTTTCTCTCTCTATCAACTGAGCCTGGCATCTCTCTCTCCTTATCTCTGTCTCTCAAATGAGACTATCATTTCCCTCTCTCTCTCAAAGGAGCCTAGCATTTCTCTTTCTCTCTCTCTCTCAAAGTAGCCTAGCATATCTCTCTCTCTATCTCGCAAAGTAGCCTAGAATCTATCTCTCTATCTCTCTCTTTCTCTCTCTCTCATTCAAGGGATCCTACCGTCTCTCCTTCTCTCTCTGTGTGTCTCTCAAAGGATCCTAGCATCTCTCTCTGTGTGTCTCTCACAAAGGGCTCTTGCATACAACTCTGTCTCTCTCTCTCAAAGGATTCCTTCTTGTCTCTCTCTCTCTCCCTCTTTCTCGAGTGTAGCATCTCTCTGTGTCTCTCTCTGTCTGTCAAAGGAGCCTAGCTTCTCTTTCTCTCTCTGTTTCTCCCTCTCTCAAAGTATTCCAGCATGTCTCTCCCTCTCTCTCTCTCTCTCTCAATGCAGCCTAGCATCTCCTTCTGTCTCTCTCATTCTCAATGGATCATAGTATTTCTCTCTCTCTCTCTCTCAAAGGAGACTACCATTTCTCTCTCTCTTTCTCTCACATTAGCCTAGCATGTCTCTCTCTCTCTCTTTCAATGGAGCCTTGGATCTCTTTCTCTGTCTATCTCTCTCTGTCTCTCAATGGAGACTAGCATCTCCATCTCTCTCTCTCTCTCTCTCAAAAAAGGCTAGCATCTCTCTCTCTATCTCTCGCTATCTCTCTCAAAGGAGACTAGCATTTCTCTCTCTCTCTTTCAGTGGCGCCTAGCATCGATCCCCCCTCTCTCTCACAAGGGAGTCTAGCACCTCTCACTCTCTCAAAGGAGACAGCATCTCTCTCTCTCAAAGGAGCCTAGCATCTCTCTCTCTGTATCTCTCCCTCTCAAGGGAGACTAGCATCTCTCTCTCAAAGGAGCCTTGCATATCTCTCCCTATATCACTCTCTCTCAAAAGAGCCTAGCTTCTCAGACTCCCTCTTTCTCTCTTTATCAAAGGATCCTAGCCTCTCTCTCTCTCCCTCTCTCTCTCTCAAAGGAGCCTAGCGCCTCTCTCTCTCTCACTCTCCCTTTCTCAAAGGAGGGTAGCATCTCTCTCTCTGTCTCTCAATGTTGATTAGTATTTCTCACTCTCTCAAAGGAGACTAGCATCTCTCTCTCTCTCAAAGGAGCCTAGCATCCAACTCTCTCTCTATCTCTCTCTTTCAAAGGACTCTGGATTCTCTCTCTCTCTCTCTCTCTCTCTCTCTCTCTCTCTCTCTCTCTCTCTCTCTCTCTCTCTCTCTCCCTCAATGGAGCCTAACAGCACTCTCACTCACTCAAAGGATCCTAGCATCTCTCTCTCGCTCTCTCTCTCAAATGAGATTGGCAACTCTCTCTCTCACTCTCTCTTAATAGAGCCTAGCATCTCTCTTTTTCTCTCTCTCTCAAAGGGGCCAGCATCTCTCACTCCCTCTCTCTCTCTCCCTCTCTAAGGAGCTTAGCATCTCCCTCTCACTCACTCTCTCTCAGAGGAGCCTAGCATCTCTCTCTGTATCCCTCTATCTCAAGGGAGACTAGCATCTCTCTCTCTCTCCCTCATCTTCACTCTTACGTTCAAAGGAGCCTAGCATCTCTCTCTCTCTATCTCTCTCTCTCCCTCTCAACGGATCCTCGCACCTCTCTCTCTCTCACAAAGAATCCTAGCATTCAAATATATATCTCTCTCTCAAAGGAGTCTGACATCTGTATGCCTCTCACTCTAAGGAGCATAGCATCTCTCTTTATTTCTCTCTCAAAGGAGCCTAGCTTCACTCTCTCTTTTTCTCCCTCTCTCAAAGGATCCTAGCATATCTCTCTTTCTCTCTCTCAAAGGTGCATAGCATTTCTCTCTCTCTCTCTCAAAGGAGCCTAGAACCACTCTCTCTCTCTCTTCAATGGAGCATAGCATCTCTCTCTCTCTCTCTCTCTCAAAGGAGCCTAGCATCTCTCTCTCTTTCAGTGGCGCCAGCATCTCCCCCCTCTCTCTCTCACAACGGAGTCTAGCATCTCTCACTCTCTCAAAGGAGACAGCATCTCTCTCTCTCAAAGGAGCGTAGCATATCTCTCTCTGTATCTCTCTCTCTCAAAGGAGCCTTGCATTTCTCTCCCTCTCTCACTCTCTCTCAAAGGAGCCTAGCTTCTCAGTCTCTCTCTTTCTCTCTGTATCAAAGGATCCTAGCCCCTCTCTCTCTCTCCCTCTCTCTCACAAAGGAGACAAGCACCTCTCTCTCACTATCCCTTTCTCAAAGGAGGGTAGCATCTCTCTCTCTCTGTCTTTCAATGTTGCTTAGCATCTCTCTCTCTCTCAAAGGAGAGTAGCATCTCTCTCTCTTTCTCTCTCTCTCAATGGAGCCTTGAATCTCTCTCTCTCTCTCTCCATCATAAAGTAGCCTAGCATCACTCTCTCTCTATTTCTCTCTCTCTCAATGGAGCCTAGAATCTCCCTACCTCCCTCTCTCTCTCTCAAACTAGCATAGCATCTCTCTCTCTCTCTCTCTCTCTCTCTCTCTCAAAGGAGCATGGCTTATCTCTCTCTCTGTCTCAAAGGAGACTAGCATCTGTCTCTGTCTCTCTCAATGTAGCCTAGCATCTCTCTCTCTCTCAAAGGAGCCTAGCATCCAACTCTCTCTCTATCTCTCTCTTTCAAAGGACTCTGGCTTCTCTCTCTCTCTCTCTCTCTCTCTCTCTCTCTCTCTCTCACTAAGGAACATAGCTTCTATCTCCTACTCTCTCTGTCTCGCTCTCTTTCTCAAAGTAGCCTAGATTCTCTCTCTCTCTTTCTCCCTCTCTCAAAGGAGTCTAGCATGTCTCTATCTCTCTCTATCAGTGGAGATTGGCATCTCTCTCTCTGTATCTCTCTCTCTCAGAGGAGACTAGCATTTCTCTCCCTCTCAACGGATCCTCGCACCTCTCTCTCTCTCACAAAGAATCCTAGCATTCAAATATATATCTCTCTCTCAAAGGAGTCTGACATCTGTATGCCTCTCACTCTAAGGAGCATAGCATCTCTCTTTATTTCTCTCTCAAAGGAGCCTAGCTTCACTCTCTCTTTTTCTCCCTCTCTCAAAGGATCCTAGCATATCTCTCTTTCTCTCTCTCAAAGGTGCATAGCATTTCTCTCTCTCTCTCTCAAAGGAGCCTAGAACCACTCTCTCTCTCTCTTCAATGGAGCATAGCATCTCTCTCTCTCTCTCTCTCTCAAAGGAGCCTAGCATCTCTCTCTCTTTCAGTGGCGCCTAGCATCTCCCCCCTCTCTCTCTCACAACGGAGTCTAGCATCTCTCACTCTCTCAAAGGAGACAGCATCTCTCTCTCTCAAAGGAGCGTAGCATATCTCTCTCTGTATCTCTCTCTCTCAAAGGAGCCTTGCATTTCTCTCCCTCTCTCACTCTCTCTCAAAGGAGCCTAGCTTCTCAGTCTCTCTCTTTCTCTCTGTATCAAAGGATCCTAGCCCCTCTCTCTCTCTCCCTCTCTCTCACAAAGGAGACAAGCACCTCTCTCTCACTATCCCTTTCTCAAAGGAGGGTAGCATCTCTCTCTCTCTGTCTTTCAATGTTGCTTAGCATCTCTCTCTCTCTCAAAGGAGAGTAGCATCTCTCTCTCTTTCTCTCTCTCTCAATGGAGCCTTGAATCTCTCTCTCTCTCTCTCCATCATAAAGTAGCCTAGCATCACTCTCTCTCTATTTCTCTCTCTCTCAATGGAGCCTAGAATCTCCCTACCTCCCTCTCTCTCTCTCAAAGGAGCATAGCATCTCTCTCTCTCTCTCTCTCTCTCTCTCTCTCTCTCTCAAAGGAGCATGGCTTATCTCTCTCTCTGTCTCAAAGGAGACTAGCATCTGTCTCTGTCTCTCTCAATGTAGCCTAGCATCTCTCTCTCTCTCAAAGGAGCCTAGCATCCAACTCTCTCTCTATCTCTCTCTTTCAAAGGACTCTGGCTTCTCTCTCTCTCTCTCTCTCTCTCTCTCTCTCTCTCTCACTAAGGAACATAGCTTCTATCTCCTACTCTCTCTGTCTCGCTCTCTTTCTCAAAGTAGCCTAGATTCTCTCTCTCTCTTTCTCCCTCTCTCAAAGGAGTCTAGCATGTCTCTATCTCTCTCTATCAGTGGAGATTGGCATCTCTCTCTCTGTATCTCTCTCTCTCAGAGGAGACTAGCATTTCTCTCTGTCTCAAAGGAGCCTAGCATCTCTCTTCTCTCTCTCTCTCTCTCAAAGTAGCCTAGCACATATATATCTCTCTTTTTCTCTCTCTCTCATTCAAGGGAGCCTACCGTCTCTCTCTCCCTGTCTCTCTCTCTCTCTCTCTCTCAAAGAGCCTAGCATCTCTCTTTCTCTGTCTCTCACAAACGATCCTTGCATCCAACACTTTCTCTCTCTCAAAGGACTCTGGCAGCTGTCTCTCCCTCTCTGTCTAAGGAATGTAGCATCTCTCTCTGTCTCTCTCTCTCTCACTCTCAAAGAATAGCTTCTCTCTATCTCTCTCCCTCTCTCAAAAGATTCTAACATGTCTCTCTCTCAATGGAGCCTAGAATCTCCCTCTATCTCTCTCATTCTCAAAGGAGCATAGTATTTCTCTCTCTCTCTCTCAAAGGAGACTAGCATTTCTTTCTCTTTCTCTCACATTAGCCTAGCATGTCTCTCTCTCTCTCTCTCAAAGGAGCCGTGGATCTCTCTCTCTCTCTGTATCTCTATCTCTCTTTCTAAATGGAGCCTAGCATCTCCCTCTCTCCCTCTCTCTCGCTCTCAATGGAGCATAGCATTTCTCCCTCTGTCTCTCTCAAAGGAGACAAGCACCTCTCTCTCTCTTTCTCTCTCTCTCTTTCTCCAAAGATTCTGGCATCTCTCTGTCTCTCCCTCTCTCTCAAAGTAGTTGTGCATTACTCTCCCTCTCTCTCACACACTCTCTCTCTCTCTCTCAAAGTAGCCTAGATTCCCTCTCTCTGTTTCTCCCTCTGTCAAAGGAGTCTACCATATCTCTTTCTCTCTCTATCAACTGAGCCTGGCATCTCTCTCTCCTTATCTCTGTCTCTCAAATGAGACTATCATTTCCCTCTCTCTCTCAAAGGAGCCTAGCATTTCTCTTTCTCTCTCTCTCTCAAAGTAGCCTAGCATATCTCTCTCTCTATCTCGCAAAGTAGCCTAGAATCTATCTCTCTATCTCTCTCTTTCTCTCTCTCTCATTCAAGGGATCCTGCCGTCTCTCCTTCTCTCTCTGTGTGTCTCTCAAAGGATCCTAGCATCTCTCTCTGTGTGTCTCTCACAAAGGGCTCTTGCATACAACTCTGTCTCTCTCTCTCAAAGGATTCCTTCTTGTCTCTCTCTCTCTCTCTCTTTCTCGAGTGTAGCATCTCTCTGTGTCTCTCTCTGTCTGTCAAAGGAGCCTAGCTTCTCTTTCTCTCTCTGTTTCTCCCTCTCTCAAAGTATTCCAGCATGTCTCTCCCTCTCTCTCTCTCTCTCTCAATGCAGCCTAGCATCTCCTTCTGTCTCTCTCATTCTCAATGGATCATAGTATTTCTCTCTCTCTCTCTCTCAAAGGAGACTACCATTTCTCTCTCTCTTTCTCTCACATTAGCCTAGCATGTCTCTCTCTCTCTCTTTCAATGGAGCCTTGGATCTCTTTCTCTGTCTATCTCTCTCTGTCTCTCAATGGAGACTAGCATCTCCATCTCTCTCTCTCTCTCTCTCAAAAAAGGCTAGCATCTCTCTCTCTATCTCTCGCTATCTCTCTCAAAGGAGACTAGCATTTCTCCTCTCTCTCTTTCAGTGGCGCTAGCATCGATCCCCCTCTCTCTCACAAGGAGTCTAGCACCTCTCACTCTCTCAAAAGGAGACAGCATCTCTCTCTCTCAAAGGAGCCTAGCATCTCTCTCTCTGTATCTCTCCCTCTCAAGGGAGACTAGCATCTCTCCTCTCAAAGGAGCCTTGCATATCTCTCCCTCTATCACTCTCTCTCAAAAGAGCCTAGCTTCTCAGACTCCCTCTTTCTCTCTTTATCAAAGGATCCTAGCCTCTCTCTCTCTCTCCCTCTCTCTCTCTCAAAGGAGCCTAGCGCCTCTCTCTCTCTCACTCTCCCTTTCTCAAAGGAGGGTAGCATCTCTCTCTCTGTCTCTCAATGTTGATTAGTATTTCTCACTCTCTCAAAGGAGACTAGCATCTCTCTCTCTCTCAAAGGAGCCTAGCATCCAACTCTCTCTCTATCTCTCTCTTTCAAAGGACTCTGGCTTCTCTCTCTCTCTCTCTCTCTCTCTCTCTCTCTCTCTCTCTCTCTCCCTCAATGGAGCTAACAGCACTCTCACTCACTCAAAGGATCCTAGCATCTCTCTCTCGCTCTCTCTCTCAAATGAGATTGGCAACTCTCTCTCTCACTCTCTCTTAATAGAGCCTAGCATCTCTCTTTTTCTCTCTCTCTCAAAGGGGCCAGCATCTCTCACTCCCTCTCTCTCTCTCTCTCTCTCAAAGGAGCTTAGCATCTCCCTCTCACTCACTCTCTCTCAGAGGAGCCTAGCATCTCTCTCTGTATCCCTCTATCTCAAGGGAGACTAGCATCTCTCTCTCTCTCCCTCATCTTCACTCTTACGTTCAAAGGAGCCTAGCATCTCTCTCTCTCTATCTCTCTCTCTCCCTCTCAACGGATCCTCGCACCTCTCTCTCTCTCACAAAGAATCCTAGCATTCAAATATATATCTCTCTCTCAAAGGAGTCTGACATCTGTATGCCTCTCACTCTAAGGAGCATAGCATCTCTCTTTATTTCTCTCTCAAAGGAGCCTAGCTTCACTCTCTCTTTTTCTCCCTCTCTCAAAGGATCCTAGCATATCTCTCTTTCTCTCTCTCAAAGGTGCATAGCATTTCTCTCTCTCTCTCTCAAAGGAGCCTAGAACCACTCTCTCTCTCTCTTCAATGGAGCATAGCATCTCTCTCTCTCTCTCTCTCTCAAAGGAGCCTAGCATCTCTCTCTCTTTCAGTGGCGCCTAGCATCTCCCCCCTCTCTCTCTCACAACGGAGTCTAGCATCTCTCACTCTCTCAAAGGAGACAGCATCTCTCTCTCTCAAAGGAGCGTAGCATATCTCTCTCTGTATCTCTCTCTCTCAAAGGAGCCTTGCATTTCTCTCCCTCTCTCACTCTCTCTCAAAGGAGCCTAGCTTCTCAGTCTCTCTCTTTCTCTCTGTATCAAAGGATCCTAGCCCCTCTCTCTCTCTCCCTCTCTCTCACAAAGGAGACAAGCACCTCTCTCTCACTATCCCTTTCTCAAAGGAGGGTAGCATCTCTCTCTCTCTGTCTTTCAATGTTGCTTAGCATCTCTCTCTCTCTCAAAGGAGAGTAGCATCTCTCTCTCTCTCTCTCTCTCTCTCTCTCTCTCTCTCTCTCCCTCAATGGAGCCTAACAGCACTCTCACTCACTCAAAGGATCCTAGCATCTCTCTCTCGCTCTCTCTCTCAAATGAGATTGGCAACTCTCTCTCTCACTCTCTCTTAATAGAGCCTAGCATCTCTCTTTTTCTCTCTCTCTCAAAGGGGCCAGCATCTCTCACTCCCTCTCTCTCTCTCTCTCTCAAAGGAGCTTAGCATCTCCCTCTCACTCACTCTCTCTCAGAGGAGCCTAGCATCTCTCTCTGTATCCCTCTATCTCAAGGGAGACTAGCATCTCTCTCTCTCTCCCTCATCTTCACTCTTACGTTCAAAGGAGCCTAGCATCTCTCTCTCTCTATCTCTCTCTCTCCCTCTCAACGGATCCTCGCACCTCTCTCTCTCTCACAAAGAATCCTAGCATTCAAATATATATCTCTCTCTCAAAGGAGTCTGACATCTGTATGCCTCTCACTCTAAGGAGCATAGCATCTCTCTTTATTTCTCTCTCAAAGGAGCCTAGCTTCACTCTCTCTTTTTCTCCCTCTCTCAAAGGATCCTAGCATATCTCTCTTTCTCTCTCTCAAAGGTGCATAGCATTTCTCTCTCTCTCTCTCAAAGGAGCCTAGAACCACTCTCTCTCTCTCTTCAATGGAGCATAGCATCTCTCTCTCTCTCTCTCTCAAAGGAGCCTAGCATCTCTCTCTCTTTCAGTGGCGCCTAGCATCTCCCCCCTCTCTCTCTCACAACGGAGTCTAGCATCTCTCACTCTCTCAAAGGAGACAGCATCTCTCTCTCTCAAAGGAGCGTAGCATATCTCTCTCTGTATCTCTCTCTCTCAAAGGAGCCTTGCATTTCTCTCCCTCTCTCACTCTCTCTCAAAGGAGCCTAGCTTCTCAGTCTCTCTCTTTCTCTCTGTATCAAAGGATCCTAGCCCCTCTCTCTCTCTCCCTCTCTCTCACAAAGGAGACAAGCACCTCTCTCTCACTATCCCTTTCTCAAAGGAGGGTAGCATCTCTCTCTCTCTGTCTTTCAATGTTGCTTAGCATCTCTCTCTCTCTCAAAGGAGAGTAGCATCTCTCTCTCTTTCTCTCTCTCTCAATGGAGCCTTGAATCTCTCTCTCTCTCCATCATAAAGTAGCCTAGCATCACTCTCTCTCTATTTTTCTCTCTCTCAATGGAGCCTAGAATCTCCCTACCTCCCTCTCTCTCTCTCAAAGGAGCATAGCATCTCTCTCTCTCTCTCTCTCTCTCTCTCTCTCAAAGGAGCATGGCTTATCTCTCTCTCTGTCTCAAAGGAGACTAGCATCTGTCTCTGTCTCTCTCAATGTAGCCTAGCATCTCTCTCTCTCTCAAAGGAGCCTAGCATCCAACTCTCTCTCTATCTCTCTCTTTCAAAGGACTCTGGCTTCTCTCTCTCTCTCTCTCTCTCTCTCTCTCTCTCTCTCTCACTAAGGAACATAGCTTCTATCTCCTACTCTCTCTGTCTCGCTCTCTTTCTCAAAGTAGCCTAGATTCTCTCTCTCTCTTTCTCCCTCTCTCAAAGGAGTCTAGCATGTCTCTATCTCTCTCTATCAGTGGAGATTGGCATCTCTCTCTCTGTATCTCTCTCTCTCAGAGGAGACTAGCATTTCTCTCTGTCTCAAAGGAGCCTAGCATCTCTCTTCTCTCTCTCTCTCTCTCAAAGTAGCCTAGCACATATATATCTCTCTTTTTCTCTCTCTCTCATTCAAGGGAGCCTACCGTCTCTCTCTCCCTGTCTCTCTCTCTCTCTCTCTCTCAAAGAGCCTAGCATCTCTCTTTCTCTGTCTCTCACAAACGATCCTTGCATCCAACACTTTCTCTCTCTCAAAGGACTCTGGCAGCTGTCTCTCCCTCTCTGTCTAAGGAATGTAGCATCTCTCTCTGTCTCTCTCTCTCTCACTCTCAAAGAATAGCTTCTCTCTATCTCTCTCCCTCTCTCAAAAGATTCTAACATGTCTCTCTCTCAATGGAGCCTAGAATCTCCCTCTATCTCTCTCATTCTCAAAGGAGCATAGTATTTCTCTCTCTCTCTCTCAAAGGAGACTAGCATTTCTTTCTCTTTCTCTCACATTAGCCTAGCATGTCTCTCTCTCTCTCTCTCAAAGGAGCCGTGGATCTCTCTCTCTCTCTGTATCTCTATCTCTCTTTCTAAATGGAGCCTAGCATCTCCCTCTCTCCCTCTCTCTCGCTCTCAATGGAGCATAGCATTTCTCCCTCTGTCTCTCTCAAAGGAGACAAGCGCCTCTCTCTCTCTTTCTCTCTCTCTCTTTCTCCAAAGATTCTGGCATCTCTCTGTCTCTCCCTCTCTCTCAAAGTAGTTGTGCATTACTCTCCCTCTCTCTCACACACTCTCTCTCTCTCTCTCAAAGTAGCCTAGATTCCCTCTCTCTGTTTCTCCCTCTGTCAAAGGAGTCTACCATATCTCTTTCTCTCTCTATCAACTGAGCCTGGCATCTCTCTCTCCTTATCTCTGTCTCTCAAATGAGACTATCATTTCCCTCTCTCTCTCAAAGGAGCCTAGCATTTCTCTTTCTCTCTCTCTCTCAAAGTAGCCTAGCATATCTCTCTCTCTATCTCGCAAAGTAGCCTAGAATCTATCTCTCTATCTCTCTCTTTCTCTCTCTCTCATTCAAGGGATCCTACCGTCTCTCCTTCTCTCTCTGTGTGTCTCTCAAAGGATCCTAGCATCTCTCTCTGTGTGTCTCTCACAAAGGGCTCTTGCATACAACTCTGTCTCTCTCTCTCAAAGGATTCCTTCTTGTCTCTCTCTCTCTCTCTCTTTCTCGAGTGTAGCATCTCTCTGTGTCTCTCTCTGTCTGTCAAAGGAGCCTAGCTTCTCTTTCTCTCTCTGTTTCTCCCTCTCTCAAAGTATTCCAGCATGTCTCTCCCTCTCTCTCTCTCTCTCTCAATGCAGCCTAGCATCTCCTTCTGTCTCTCTCATTCTCAATGGATCATAGTATTTCTCTCTCTCTCTCTCTCAAAGGAGACTACCATTTCTCTCTCTCTTTCTCTCACATTAGCCTAGCATGTCTCTCTCTCTCTCTTTCAATGGAGCCTTGGATCTCTTTCTCTGTCTATCTCTCTCTGTCTCTCAATGGAGACTAGCATCTCCATCTCTCTCTCTCTCTCTCTCAAAAAAGGCTAGCATCTCTCTCTCTATCTCTCGCTATCTCTCTCAAAGGAGACTAGCATTTCTCTCTCTCTCTTTCAGTTGCGCATAGCATCGATCCCCCCTCTCTCACAAGGGAGTCTAGCACCTCTCACTCTCTCAAAGGAGACAGCATCTCTCTCTCTCAAAGGAGCCTAGCATCTCTCTCTCTGTATCTCTCCCTCTCAAGGGAGACTAGCATCTCTCTCTCAAAGGAGCCTTGCATATCTCTCCCTCTATCACTCTCTCTCAAAAGAGCCTAGCTTCTCAGACTCCCTCTTTCTCTCTTTATCAAAGGATCCTAGCCTCTCTCTCTCTCCCTCTCTCTCTCTCAAAGGAGCCTAGCGCCTCTCTCTCTCTCACTCTCCCTTTCTCAAAGGAGGGTAGCATCTCTCTCTCTGTCTCTCAATGTTGATTAGTATTTCTCACTCTCTCAAAGGAGACTAGCATCTCTCTCTCTCTCAAAGGAGCCTAGCATCCAACTCTCTCTCTATCTCTCTCTTTCAAAGCACTCTGGCTTCTCTCTCTCTCTCTCTCTCTCTCTCTCTCTCTCTCTCTCTCCCTCAATGGAGCCTAACAGCACTCTCACTCACTCAAAGGATCCTAGCATCTCTCTCTCGCTCTCTCTCTCAAATGAGATTGGCAACTCTCTCTCTCACTCTCTCTTAATAGAGCCTAGCATCTCTCTTTTTCTCTCTCTCTCAAAGGGGCCAGCATCTCTCACTCCCTCTCTCTCTCTCTCTCTCTCAAAGGAGCTTAGCATCTCCCTCTCACTCACTCTCTCTCAGAGGAGCCTAGCATCTCTCTCTGTATCCCTCTATCTCAAGGGAGACTAGCATCTCTCTCTCTCTCCCTCATCTTCACTCTTACGTTCAAAGGAGCCTAGCATCTCTCTCTCTCTATCTCTCTCTCTCCCTCTCAACGGATCCTCGCACCTCTCTCTCTCTCACAAAGAATCCTAGCATTCAAATATATATCTCTCTCTCAAAGGAGTCTGACATCTGTATGCCTCTCACTCTAAGGAGCATAGCATCTCTCTTTATTTCTCTCTCAAAGGAGCCTAGCTTCACTCTCTCTTTTTCTCCCTCTCTCAAAGGATCCTAGCATATCTCTCTTTCTCTCTCTCAAAGGTGCATAGCATTTCTCTCTCTCTCTCTCAAAGGAGCCTAGAACCACTCTCTCTCTCTCTTCAATGGAGCATAGCATCTCTCTCTCTCTCTCTCTCTCAAAGGAGCCTAGCATCTCTCTCTCTTTCAGTGGCGCCTAGCATCTCCCCCCTCTCTCTCTCACAACGGAGTCTAGCATCTCTCACTCTCTCAAAGGAGACAGCATCTCTCTCTCTCAAAGGAGCGTAGCATATCTCTCTCTGTATCTCTCTCTCTCAAAGGAGCCTTGCATTTCTCTCCCTCTCTCACTCTCTCTCAAAGGAGCCTAGCTTCTCAGTCTCTCTCTTTCTCTCTGTATCAAAGGATCCTAGCCCCTCTCTCTCTCTCCCTCTCTCTCACAAAGGAGACAAGCACCTCTCTCTCACTATCCCTTTCTCAAAGGAGGGTAGCATCTCTCTCTCTCTGTCTTTCAATGTTGCTTAGCATCTCTCTCTCTCTCAAAGGAGAGTAGCATCTCTCTCTCTTTCTCTCTCTCTCAATGGAGCCTTGAATCTCTCTCTCTCTCTCTCCATCATAAAGTAGCCTAGCATCACTCTCTCTCTATTTCTCTCTCTCTCAATGGAGCCTAGAATCTCCCTACCTCCCTCTCTCTCTCTCAAAGGAGCATAGCATCTCTCTCTCTCTCTCTCAAAGGAGCATGGCTTATCTCTCTCTCTGTCTCAAAGGAGACTAGCATCTGTCTCTGTCTCTCTCAATGTAGCCTAGCATCTCTCTCTCTCTCAAAGGAGCCTAGCATCCAACTCTCTCTCTATCTCTCTCTTTCAAAGGACTCTGGCTTCTCTCTCTCTCTCTCTCTCTCTCTCTCTCTCTCTCTCTCTCTCACTAAGGAACATAGCTTCTATCTCCTACTCTCTCTGTCTCGCTCTCTTTCTCAAAGTAGCCTAGATTCTCTCTCTCTCTTTCTCCCTCTCTCAAAGGAGTCTAGCATGTCTCTATCTCTCTCTATCAGTGGAGATTGGCATCTCTCTCTCTGTATCTCTCTCTCTCAGAGGAGACTAGCATTTCTCTCTGTCTCAAAGGAGCCTAGCATCTCTCTTCTCTCTCTCTCTCTCTCAAAGTAGCCTAGCACATATATATCTCTCTTTTTCTCTCTCTCTCATTCAAGGGAGCCTACCGTCTCTCTCTCCCTGTCTCTCTCTCTCTCTCTCTCTCAAAGAGCCTAGCATCTCTCTTTCTCTGTCTCTCACAAACGATCCTTGCATCCAACACTTTCTCTCTCTCAAAGGACTCTGGCAGCTGTCTCTCCCTCTCTGTCTAAGGAATGTAGCATCTCTCTCTGTCTCTCTCTCTCTCACTCTCAAAGAATAGCTTCTCTCTATCTCTCTCCCTCTCTCAAAAGATTCTAACATGTCTCTCTCTCAATGGAGCCTAGAATCTCCCTCTATCTCTCTCATTCTCAAAGGAGCATAGTATTTCTCTCTCTCTCTCTCAAAGGAGACTAGCATTTCTTTCTCTTTCTCTCACATTAGCCTAGCATGTCTCTCTCTCTCTCTCTCAAAGGAGCCGTGGATCTCTCTCTCTCTCTCTGTATCTCTATCTCTCTTTCTAAATGGAGCCTAGCATCTCCCTCTCTCCCTCTCTCTCGCTCTCAATGGAGCATAGCATTTCTCCCTCTGTCTCTCTCAAAGGAGACAAGCACCTCTCTCTCTCTTTCTCTCTCTCTCTTTCTCCAAAGATTCTGGCATCTCTCTGTCTCTCCCTCTCTCTCAAAGTAGTTGTGCATTACTCTCCCTCTCTCTCACACACTCTCTCTCTCTCTCTCAAAGTAGCCTAGATTCCCTCTCTCTGTTTCTCCCTCTGTCAAAGGAGTCTACCATATCTCTTTCTCTCTCTATCAACTGAGCCTGGCATCTCTCTCTCCTTATCTCTGTCTCTCAAATGAGACTATCATTTCCCTCTCTCTCTCAAAGGAGCCTAGCATTTCTCTTTCTCTCTCTCTCTCAAAGTAGCCTAGCATATCTCTCTCTCTATCTCGCAAAGTAGCCTAGAATCTATCTCTCTATCTCTCTCTTTCTCTCTCTCTCATTCAAGGGATCCTACCGTCTCTCCTTCTCTCTCTGTGTGTCTCTCAAAGGATCCTAGCATCTCTCTCTGTGTGTCTCTCACAAAGGGCTCTTGCATACAACTCTGTCTCTCTCTCTCAAAGGATTCCTTCTTGTCTCTCTCTCTCTCTTTCTCGAGTGTAGCATCTCTCTGTGTCTCTCTCTGTCTGTCAAAGGAGCCTAGCTTCTCTTTCTCTCTCTGTTTCTCCCTCTCTCAAAGTATTCCAGCATGTCTCTCCCTCTCTCTCTCTCTCTCTCAATGCAGCCTAGCATCTCCTTCTGTCTCTCTCATTCTCAATGGATCATAGTATTTCTCTCTCTCTCTCTCTCAAAGGAGACTACCATTTCTCTCTCTCTTTCTCTCACATTAGCCTAGCATGTCTCTCTCTCTCTCTTTCAATGGAGCCTTGGATCTCTTTCTCTGTCTATCTCTCTCTGTCTCTCAATGGAGACTAGCATCTCCATCTCTCTCTCTCTCTCTCAAAAAAGGCTAGCATCTCTCTCTCTATCTCTCGCTATCTCTCTCAAAGGAGACTAGCATTTCTCTCTCTCTCTTTCAGTGGCGCCTAGCATCGATCCCCCCTCTCTCTCACAAGGGAGTCTAGCACCTCTCACTCTCTCAAAGGAGACAGCATCTCTCTCTCTCAAAGGAGCCTAGCATCTCTCTCTCTGTATCTCTCCCTCTCAAGGGAGACTAGCATCTCTCTCTCAAAGGAGCCTTGCATATCTCTCCCTCTATCACTCTCTCTCAAAAGAGCCTAGCTTCTCAGACTCCCTCTTTCTCTCTTTATCAAAGGATCCTAGCCTCTCTCTCTCTCCCTCTCTCTCTCTCAAAGGAGCCTAGCGCCTCTCTCTCTCTCACTCTCCCTTTCTGAAAGGAGGGTAGCATCTCTCTCTCTGTCTCTCAATGTTGATTAGTATTTCTCACTCTCTCAAAGGAGACTAGCATCTCTCTCTCTCTCAAAGGAGCCTAGCATCCAACTCTCTCTCTATCTCTCTCTTTCAAAGGACTCTGGCTTCTCTCTCTCTCTCTCTCTCTCTCTCTCTCTCTCTCTCTCTCTCTCTCTCTCTCCCTCAATGGAGCCTAACAGCACTCTCACTCACTCAAAGGATCCTAGCATCTCTCTCTCGCTCTCTCTCTCAAATGAGATTGGCAACTCTCTCTCTCACTCTCTCTTAATAGAGCCTAGCATCTCTCTTTTACTCTCTCTCTCAAAGGGGCCAGCATCTCTCACTCCCTCTCTCTCTCTCCCTCTCTAAGGAGCTTAGCATCTCCCTCTCACTCACTCTCTCTCAGAGGAGCCTAGCATCTCTCTCTGTATCCCTCTATCTCAAGGGAGACTAGCATCTCTCTCTCTCTCCCTCATCTTCACTCTTACGTTCAAAGGAGCCTAGCATCTCTCTCTCTCTATCTCTCTCTCTCCCTCTCAACGGATCCTCGCACCTCTCTCTCTCTCACAAAGAATCCTAGCATTCAAATATATATCTCTCTCTCAAAGGAGTCTGACATCTGTATGCCTCTCACTCTAAGGAGCATAGCATCTCTCTTTATTTCTCTCTCAAAGGAGCCTAGCTTCACTCTCTCTTTTTCTCCCTCTCTCAAAGGATCCTAGCATATCTCTCTTTCTCTCTCTCAAAGGTGCATAGCATTTCTCTCTCTCTCTCTCAAAGGAGCCTAGCATCTCTCTCTCTTTCAGTGGCGCCTAGCATCTCCCCCCTCTCTCTCTCACAACGGAGTCTAGCATCTCTCACTCTCTCAAAGGAGACAGCATCTCTCTCTCTCAAAGGAGCGTAGCATATCTCTCTCTGTATCTCTCTCTCTCAAAGGAGCCTTGCATTTCTCTCCCTCTCTCACTCTCTCTCAAAGGAGCCTAGCTTCTCAGTCTCTCTCTTTCTCTCTGTATCAAAGGATCCTAGCCCCTCTCTCTCTCTCCCTCTCTCTCACAAAGGAGACAAGCACCTCTCTCTCACTATCCCTTTCTCAAAGGAGGGTAGCATCTCTCTCTCTCTGTCTTTCAATGTTGCTTAGCATCTCTCTCTCTCTCAAAGGAGAGTAGCATCTCTCTCTCTTTCTCTCTCTCTCAATGGAGCCTTGAATCTCTCTCTCTCTCTCTCCATCATAAAGTAGCCTAGCATCACTCTCTCTCTATTTCTCTCTCTCTCAATGGAGCCTAGAATCTCCCTACCTCCCTCTCTCTCTCTCAAAGGAGCATAGCATCTCTCTCTCTCTCTCTCTCTCTCTCTCTCTCTCTCTCTCAAAGGAGCATGGCTTATCTCTCTCTCTGTCTCAAAGGAGACTAGCATCTGTCTCTGTCTCTCTCAATGTAGCCTAGCATCTCTCTCTCTCTCAAAGGAGCCTAGCATCCAACTCTCTCTCTATCTCTCTCTTTCAAAGGACTCTGGCTTCTCTCTCTCTCTCTCTCTCTCTCTCTCTCTCACGAAGGAACATAGCTTCTATCTCCTACTCTCTCTGTCTCGCTCTCTTTCTCAAAGTAGCCTAGATTCTCTCTCTCTCTTTCTCCCTCTCTCAAAGGAGTCTAGCATGTCTCTATCTCTCTCTATCAGTGGAGATTGGCATCTCTCTCTCTGTATCTCTCTCTCTCAGAGGAGACTAGCATTTCTCTCCCTCTCAACGGATCCTCGCACCTCTCTCTCTCTCACAAAGAATCCTAGCATTCAAATATATATCTCTCTCTCAAAGGAGTCTGACATCTGTATGCCTCTCACTCTAAGGAGCATAGCATCTCTCTTTATTTCTCTCTCAAAGGAGCCTAGCTTCACTCTCTCTTTTTCTCCCTCTCTCAAAGGATCCTAGCATATCTCTCTTTCTCTCTCTCAAAGGTGCATAGCATTTCTCTCTCTCTCTCTCAAAGGAGCCTAGAACCACTCTCTCTCTCTCTTCAATGGAGCATAGCATCTCTCTCTCTCTCTCTCTCTCAAAGGAGCCTAGCATCTCTCTCTCTTTCAGTGGCGCCTAGCATCTCCCCCCTCTCTCTCTCACAACGGAGTCTAGCATCTCTCACTCTCTCAAAGGAGACAGCATCTCTCTCTCTCAAAGGAGCGTAGCATATCTCTCTCTGTATCTCTCTCTCTCAAAGGAGCCTTGCATTTCTCTCCCTCTCTCACTCTCTCTCAAAGGAGCCTAGCTTCTCAGTCTCTCTCTTTCTCTCTGTATCAAAGGATCCTAGCCCCTCTCTCTCTCTCCCTCTCTCTCACAAAGGAGACAAGCACCTCTCTCTCACTATCCCTTTCTCAAAGGAGGGTAGCATCTCTCTCTCTCTGTCTTTCAATGTTGCTTAGCATCTCTCTCTCTCTCAAAGGAGAGTAGCATCTCTCTCTCTTTCTCTCTCTCTCAATGGAGCCTTGAATCTCTCTCTCTCTCTCTCCATCATAAAGTAGCCTAGCATCACTCTCTCTCTATTTCTCTCTCTCTCAATGGAGCCTAGAATCTCCCTACCTCCCTCTCTCTCTCTCAAAGGAGCATAGCATCTCTCTCTCTCTCTCTCTCTCTCTCTCAAAGGAGCATGGCTTATCTCTCTCTCTGTCTCAAAGGAGACTAGCATCTGTCTCTGTCTCTCTCAATGTAGCCTAGCATCTCTCTCTCTCTCAAAGGAGCCTAGCATCCAACTCTCTCTCTATCTCTCTCTTTCAAAGGACTCTGGCTTCTCTCTCTCTCTCTCTCTCTCTCTCTCTCTCTCACTAAGGAACATAGCTTCTATCTCCTACTCTCTCTGTCTCGCTCTCTTTCTCAAAGTAGCCTAGATTCTCTCTCTCTCTTTCTCCCTCTCTCAAAGGAGTCTACCATGTCTCTATCTCTCTCTATCAGTGGAGATTGGCATCTCTCTCTCTGTATCTCTCTCTCTCAGAGGAGACTAGCATTTCTCTCTGTCTCAAAGGAGCCTAGCATCTCTCTTCTCTCTCTCTCTCTCTCAAAGTAGCCTAGCACATATATATCTCTCTTTTTCTCTCTCTCTCATTCAAGGGAGCCTACCGTCTCTCTCTCCCTGTCTCTCTCTCTCTCTCTCTCTCAAAGAGCCTAGCATCTCTCTTTCTCTGTCTCTCACAAACGATCCTTGCATCCAACACTTTCTCTCTCTCAAAGGACTCTGGCAGCTGTCTCTCCCTCTCTGTCTAAGGAATGTAGCATCTCTCTCTGTCTCTCTCTCTCTCACTCTCAAAGAATAGCTTCTCTCTATCTCTCTCCCTCTCTCAAAAGATTCTAACATGTCTCTCTCTCAATGGAGCCTAGAATCTCCCTCTATCTCTCTCATTCTCAAAGGAGCATAGTATTTCTCTCTCTCTCTCTCAAAGGAGACTAGCATTTCTTTCTCTTTCTCTCACATTAGCCTAGCATGTCTCTCTCTCTCTCTCTCAAAGGAGCCGTGGATCTCTCTCTCTCTCTGTATCTCTATCTCTCTTTCTAAATGGAGCCTAGCATCTCCCTCTCTCCCTCTCTCTCGCTCTCAATGGAGCATAGCATTTCTCCCTCTGTCTCTCTCAAAGGAGACAAGCGCCTCTCTCTCTCTTTCTCTCTCTCTCTTTCTCCAAAGATTCTGGCATCTCTCTGTCTCTCCCTCTCTCTCAAAGTAGTTGTGCATTACTCTCCCTCTCTCTCACACACTCTCTCTCTCTCTCTCAAAGTAGCCTAGATTCCCTCTCTCTGTTTCTCCCTCTGTCAAAGGAGTCTACCATATCTCTATCTCTCTCTATCAACTGAGCCTGGCATCTCTCTCTCCTTATCTCTGTCTCTCAAAGGAGACTATCATTTCCCTCTCTCTCTCAAAGGAGCCTAGCATTTCTCTTTCTCTCTCTCTCTCAAAGTAGCCTAGCATATCTCTCTCTCTATCTCGCAAAGTAGCCTAGAATCTATCTCTCTATCTCTCTCTTTCTCTCTCTCTCATTCAAGGGATCCTACCGTCTCTCCTTCTCTCTCTGTGTGTCTCTCAAAGGATCCTAGCATCTCTCTCTGTGTGTCTCTCACAAAGGGCTCTTGCATACAACTCTGTCTCTCTCTCTCAAAGGATTCCTTCTTGTCTCTCTCTCTCTCTCTCTTTCTCGAGTGTAGCATCTCTCTGTGTCTCTCTCTGTCTGTCAAAGGAGCCTAGCTTCTCTTTCTCTCTCTGTTTCTCCCTCTCTCAAAGTATTCCAGCATGTCTCTCCCTCTCTCTCTCTCTCTCTCAATGCAGCCTAGCATCTCCTTCTGTCTCTCTCATTCTCAATGGATCATAGTATTTCTCTCTCTCTCTCTCTCAAAGGAGACTACCATTTCTCTCTCTCTTTCTCTCACATTAGCCTAGCATGTCTCTCTCTCTCTCTTTCAATGGAGCCTTGGATCTCTTTCTCTGTCTATCTCTCTCTGTCTCTCAATGGAGACTAGCATCTCCATCTCTCTCTCTCCCTCTCTCAAAAAAGGCTAGCATCTCTCTCTCTATCTCTCGCTATCTCTCTCAAAGGAGACTAGCATTTCTCTCTCTCTCTTTCAGTGGCGCCTAGCATCGATCCCCCCTCTCTCTCACAAGGGAGTCTAGCACCTCTCACTCTCTCAAAGGAGACAGCATCTCTCTCTCAAAGGAGCCTAGCATCTCTTTCTCTGTATCTCTCCCTCTCAAAGGAGACTAGCATCTCTCTCTCAAAGGAGCCTTGCATATCTCTCCCTCTATCACTCTCTCTCAAAAGAGCCTAGCTTCTCAGACTCCCTCTTTCTCTCTTTATCAAAGGATCCTAGCCTCTCTCTCTCTCCCTCTCTCTCTCTCAAAGGAGCCTAGCGCCTCTCTCTCTCTCTCACTCTCCCTTTCTCAAAGGAGGGTAGCATCTCTCTCTCTGTCTCTCAATGTTGATTAGTATTTCTCACTCTCTCAAAGGAGACTAGCATCTCTCTCTCTCTCAAAGGAGCCAGCATCTCTCACTCCCTCTCTCTCTCTCTCTCTCTCAAAGGAGCTTAGCATCTCCCTCTCACTCACTCTCTCTCAGAGGAGCCTAGCATCTCTCTCTGTATCCCTCTATCTCAAGGGAGACTAGCATCTCTCTCTCTCTCCCTCATCTTCACTCTTACGTTCAAAGGAGCCTAGCATCTCTCTCTCTCTATCTCTCTCTCTCCCTCTCAACGGATCCTCGCACCTCTCTCTCTCTCACAAAGAATCCTATCATTCAAATATATATCTCTCTCTCAAAGGAGTCTGACATCTGTATGCCTCTCACTCTAAGGAGCATAGCATCTCTCTTTATTTCTCTCTCAAAGGAGCCTAGCTTCACTCTCTCTTTTTCTCCCTCTCTCAAAGGATCCTAGCATATCTCTCTTTCTCTCTCTCAAAGGTGCATAGCATTTCTCTCTCTCTCTCTCAAAGGAGCCTAGAACCACTCTCTCTCTCTCTTCAATGGAGCATAGCATCTCTCTCTCTCTCTCTCTCTCAAAGGAGCCTAGCATCTCTCTCTCTTTCAGTGGCGCCTAGCATCTCCCCCCTCTCTCTCTCACAACGGAGTCTAGCATCTCTCACTCTCTCAAAGGAGACAGCATCTCTCTCTCTCAAAGGAGCGTAGCATATCTCTCTCTGTATCTCTCTCTCTCAAAGGAGCCTTGCATTTCTCTCCCTCTCTCACTCTCTCTCAAAGGAGCCTAGCTTCTCAGTCTCTCTCTTTCTCTCTGTATCAAAGGATCCTAGCCCCTCTCTCTCTCTCCCTCTCTCTCACAAAGGAGACAAGCACCTCTCTCTCACTATCCCTTTCTCAAAGGAGGGTAGCATCTCTCTCTCTCTGTCTTTCAATGTTGCTTAGCATCTCTCTCTCTCTCAAAGGAGAGTAGCATCTCTCTCTCTTTCTCTCTCTCTCAATGGAGCCTTGAATCTCTCTCTCTCTCTCTCCATCATAAAGTAGCCTAGCATCACTCTCTCTCTATTTCTCTCTCTCTCAATGGAGCCTAGAATCTCCCTACCTCCCTCTCTCTCTCTCAAAGGAGCATAGCATCTCTCTCTCTCTCTCTCTCTCTCTCTCTCTCAAAGGAGCATGGCTTATCTCTCTCTCTGTCTCAAAGGAGACTAGCATCTGTCTCTGTCTCTCTCAATGTAGCCTAGCATCTCTCTCTCTCTCAAAGGAGCCTAGCATCCAACTCTCTCTCTATCTCTCTCTTTCAAAGGACTCTGGCTTCTCTCTCTCTCTCTCTCTCTCTCTCTCTCTCTCTCTCACTAAGGAACATAGCTTCTATCTCCTACTCTCTCTGTCTCGCTCTCTTTCTCAAAGTAGCCTAGATTCTCTCTCTCTCTTTCTCCCTCTCTCAAAGGAGTCTAGCATGTCTCTATCTCTCTCTATCAGTGGAGATTGGCATCTCTCTCTCTGTATCTCTCTCTCTCAGAGGAGACTAGCATTTCTCTCTGTCTCAAAGGAGCCTAGCATCTCTCTTCTCTCTCTCTCTCTCTCAAAGTAGCCTAGCACATATATATCTCTCTTTTTCTCTCTCTCTCATTCAAGGGAGCCTACCGTCTCTCTCTCCCTGTCTCTCTCTCTCTCTCTCTCTCAAAGAGCCTAGCATCTCTCTTTCTCTGTCTCTCACAAACGATCCTTGCATCCAACACTTTCTCTCTCTCAAAGGACTCTGGCAGCTGTCTCTCCCTCTCTGTCTAAGGAATGTAGCATCTCTCTCTGTCTCTCTCTCTCTCACTCTCAAAGAATAGCTTCTCTCTATCTCTCTCCCTCTCTCAAAAGATTCTAACATGTCTCTCTCTCAATGGAGCCTAGAATCTCCCTCTATCTCTCTCATTCTCAAAGGAGCATAGTATTTCTCTCTCTCTCTCTCAAAGGAGACTAGCATTTCTTTCTCTTTCTCTCTCTCTCTCTCTCTCTCTCAAAGGAGCCGTGGATCTCTCTCTCTCTCTGTATCTCTATCTCTCTTTCTAAATGGAGCCTAGCATCTCCCTCTCTCCCTCTCTCTCGCTCTCAATGGAGCATAGCATTTCTCCCTCTGTCTCTCTCAAAGGAGACAAGCGCCTCTCTCTCTCTTTCTCTCTCTCTCTTTCTCCAAAGATTCTGGCATCTCTCTGTCTCTCCCTCTCTCTCAAAGTAGTTGTGCATTACTCTCCCTCTCTCTCACACACTCTCTCTCTCTCTCTCAAAGTAGCCTAGATTCCCTCTCTCTGTTTCTCCCTCTGTCAAAGGAGTCTACCATATCTCTATCTCTCTCTATCAACTGAGCCTGGCATCTCTCTCTCCTTATCTCTGTCTCTCAAAGGAGACTATCATTTCCCTCTCTCTCTCAAAGGAGCCTAGCATTTCTCTTTCTCTCTCTCTCTCTCAAAGTAGCCTAGCATATCTCTCTCTCTATCTCGCAAAGTAGCCTAGAATCTATCTCTCTATCTCTCTCTTTCTCTCTCTCTCATTCAAGGGATCCTACCGTCTCTCCTTCTCTCTCTGTGTGTCTCTCAAAGGATCCTAGCATCTCTCTCTGTGTGTCTCTCACAAAGGGCTCTTGCATACAACTCTGTCTCTCTCTCTCAAAGGATTCCTTCTTGTCTCTCTCTCTCTCTCTCTTTCTCGAGTGTAGCATCTCTCTGTGTCTCTCTCTGTCTGTCAAAGGAGCCTAGCTTCTCTTTCTCTCTCTGTTTCTCCCTCTCTCAAAGTATTCCAGCATGTCTCTCCCTCTCTCTCTCTCTCTCTCAATGCAGCCTAGCATCTCCTTCTGTCTCTCTCATTCTCAATGGATCATAGTATTTCTCTCTCTCTCTCTCTCAAAGGAGACTACCATTTCTCTCTCTCTTTCTCTCACATTAGCCTAGCATGTCTCTCTCTCTCTCTTTCAATGGAGCCTTGGATCTCTTTCTCTGTCTATCTCTCTCTGTCTCTCAATGGAGACTAGCATCTCCATCTCTCTCTCTCCCTCTCTCAAAAAAGGCTAGCATCTCTCTCTCTATCTCTCGCTATCTCTCTCAAAGGAGACTAGCATTTCTCTCTCTCTCTTTCAGTGGCGCCTAGCATCGATCCCCCCTCTCTCTCACAAGGGAGTCTAGCACCTCTCACTCTCTCAAAGGAGACAGCATCTCTCTCTCAAAGGAGCCTAACATCTCTTTCTCTGTATCTCTCCCTCTCAAAGGAGACTAGCATCTCTCTCTCAAAGGAGCCTTGCATATCTCTCCCTCTATCACTCTCTCTCAAAAGAGCCTAGCTTCTCAGACTCCCTCTTTCTCTCTTTATCAAAGGATCCTAGCCTCTCTCTCTCTCCCTCTCTCTCTCTCAAAGGAGCCTAGCGCCTCTCTCTCTCTCTCACTCTCCCTTTCTCAAAGGAGGGTAGCATCTCTCTCTCTGTCTCTCAATGTTGATTAGTATTTCTCACTCTCTCAAAGGAGACTAGCATCTCTCTCTCTCTCAAAGGAGCCTAGCATCCAACTCTCTCTCTATCTCTCTCTTTCAAAGGACTCTGGCTTCTCTCTCTCTCTCTCTCTCTCTCTCTCTCTCTCTCTCTCTCTCTCTCTCTCTCTCTCCCTCAATGGAGCCTAACAGCACTCTCACTCACTCAAAGGATCCTAGCATCTCTCTCTCGCTCTCTCTCTCAAATGAGATTGGCAACTCTCTCTCTCACTCTCTCTTAATAGAGCCTAGCATCTCTCTTTTTCTCTCTCTCTCAAAGGAGCCAGCATCTCTCACTCCCTCTCTCTCTCTCTCTCTCTCAAAGGAGCTTAGCATCTCCCTCTCACTCACTCTCTCTCAGAGGAGCCTAGCATCTCTCTCTGTATCCCTCTATCTCAAGGGAGACTAGCATCTCTCTCTCTCTCCCTCATCTTCACTCTTACGTTCAAAGGAGCCTAGCATCTCTCTCTCTCTATCTCTCTCTCTCCTTCTCAACGGATCCTCGCACCTCTCTCTCTCTCACAAAGAATCCTATCATTCAAATATATATCTCTCTCTCAAAGGAGTCTGACATCTGTATGCCTCTCACTCTAAGGAGCATAGCATCTCTCTTTATTTCTCTCTCAAAGGAGCCTAGCTTCACTCTCTCTTTTTCTCCCTCTCTCAAAGGATCCTAGCATATCTCTCTTTCTCTCTCTCAAAGGTGCATAGCATTTCTCTCTCTCTCTCTCAAAGGAGCCTAGAACCACTCTCTCTCTCTCTTCAATGGAGCATAGCATCTCTCTCTCTCTCTCTCTCTCAAAGGAGCCTAGCATCTCTCTCTCTTTCAGTGGCGCCTAGCATCTCCCCCCTCTCTCTCTCACAACGGAGTCTAGCATCTCTCACTCTCTCAAAGGAGACAGCATCTCTCTCTCTCAAAGGAGCGTAGCATATCTCTCTCTGTATCTCTCTCTCTCAAAGGAGCCTTGCATTTCTCTCCCTCTCTCACTCTCTCTCAAAGGAGCCTAGCTTCTCAGTCTCTCTCTTTCTCTCTGTATCAAAGGATCCTAGCCCCTCTCTCTCTCTCCCTCTCTCTCACAAAGGAGACAAGCACCTCTCTCTCACTATCCCTTTCTCAAAGGAGGGTAGCATCTCTCTCTCTCTGTCTTTCAATGTTGCTTAGCATCTCTCTCTCTCAAAGGAGAGTAGCATCTCTCTCTCTTTCTCTCTCTCTCAATGGAGCCTTGAATCTCTCTCTCTCTCTCTCCATCATAAAGTAGCCTAGCATCACTCTCTCTCTATTTCTCTCTCTCTCAATGGAGCCTAGAATCTCCCTACCTCCCTCTCTCTCTCTCAAAGGAGCATAGCATCTCTCTCTCTCTCTCTCTCTCTCTCTCTCTCTCTCTCTCTCTCTCAAAGGAGCATGGCTTATCTCTCTCTCTGTCTCAAAGGAGACTAGCATCTGTCTCTGTCTCTCTCAATGTAGCCTAGCATCTCTCTCTCTCTCAAAGGAGCCTAGCATCCAACTCTCTCTCTATCTCTCTCTTTCAAAGGACTCTGGCTTCTCTCTCTCTCTCTCTCTCTCTCTCTCTCTCTCTCTCTCTCTCTCTCACTAAGGAACATAGCTTCTATCTCCTACTCTCTCTGTCTCGCTCTCTTTCTCAAAGTAGCCTAGATTCTCTCTCTCTCTTTCTCCCTCTCTCAAAGGAGTCTAGCATGTCTCTATCTCTCTCTATCAGTGGAGATTGGCATCTCTCTCTCTGTATCTCTCTCTCTCAGAGGAGACTAGCATTTCTCTCTGTCTCAAAGGAGCCTAGCATCTCTCTTCTCTCTCTCTCTCTCTCTCAAAGTAGCCTAGCACATATATATCTCTCTTTTTCTCTCTCTCTCATTCAAGGGAGCCTACCGTCTCTCTCTCCCTGTCTCTCTCTCTCTCTCTCTCTCAAAGAGCCTAGCATCTCTCTTTCTCTGTCTCTCACAAACGATCCTTGCATCCAACACTTTCTCTCTCTCTACTCAAAAGGACTCTGGCAGCTGTCTCTCCCTCTCTGTCTAAGGAATGTAGCATCTCTCTCTGTCTCTCTCTCTCTCACTCTCAAAGAATAGCTTCTCTCTATCTCTCTCCCTCTCTCAAAAGATTCTAACATGTCTCTCTCTCAATGGAGCCTAGAATCTCCCTCTATCTCTCTCATTCTCAAAGGAGCATAGTATTTCTCTCTCTCTCTCTCAAAGGAGACTAGCATTTCTTTCTCTTTCTCTCACATTAGCCTAGCATGTCTCTCTCTCTCTCTCTCAAAGGAGCCGTGGATCTCTCTCTCTCTCTGTATCTCTATCTCTCTTTCTAAATGGAGCCTAGCATCTCCCTCTCTCCCTCTCTCTCGCTCTCAATGGAGCATAGCATTTCTCCCTCTGTCTCTCTCAAAGGAGACAAGCGCCTCTCTCTCTCTTTCTCTCTCTCTCTTTCTCCAAAGATTCTGGCATCTCTCTGTCTCTCCCTCTCTCTCAAAGTAGTTGTGCATTACTCTCCCTCTCTCTCACACACTCTCTCTCTCTCTCTCAAAGTAGCCTAGATTCCCTCTCTCTGTTTCTCCCTCTGTCAAAGGAGTCTACCATATCTCTTTCTCTCTCTATCAACTGAGCCTGGCATCTCTCTCTCCTTATCTCTGTCTCTCAAATGAGACTATCATTTCCCTCTCTCTCTCAAAGGAGCCTAGCATTTCTCTTTCTCTCTCTCTCTCAAAGTAGCCTAGCATATCTCTCTCTCTATCTCGCAAAGTAGCCTAGAATCTATCTCTCTATCTCTCTCTTTCTCTCTCTCTCATTCAAGGGATCCTACCGTCTCTCCTTCTCTCTCTGTGTGTCTCTCAAAGGATCCTAGCATCTCTCTCTGTGTGTCTCTCACAAAGGCTCTTGCATACAACTCTGTCTCTCTCTCTCAAAGGATTCCTTCTTGTCTCTCTCTCTCTCTCTCTTTCTCGAGTGTAGCATCTCTCTGTGTCTCTCTCTGTCTGTCAAAGGAGCCTAGCTTCTCTTTCTCTCTCTGTTTCTCCCTCTCTCAAAGTATTCCAGCATGTCTCTCCCTCTCTCTCTCTCTCTCTCAATGCAGCCTAGCATCTCCTTCTGTCTCTCTCATTCTCAATGGATCATAGTATTTCTCTCTCTCTCTCTCTCAAAGGAGACTACCATTTCTCTCTCTCTTTCTCTCACATTAGCCTAGCATGTCTCTCTCTCTCTCTTTCAATGGAGCCTTGGATCTCTTTCTCTGTCTATCTCTCTCTGTCTCTCAATGGAGACTAGCATCTCCATCTCTCTCTCTCTCTCTCTCAAAAAAGGCTAGCATCTCTCTCTCTATCTCTCGCTATCTCTCTCAAAGGAGACTAGCATTTCTCTCTCTCTCTTTCAGTGGCGCCTAGCATCGATCCCCCCTCTCTCTCACAAGGGAGTCTAGCACCTCTCACTCTCTCAAAGGAGACAGCATCTCTCTCTCTCAAAGGAGCCTAGCATCTCTCTCTCTGTATCTCTCCCTCTCAAAGGAGACTAGCATCTCTCTCTCAAAGGAGCCTTGCATATCTCTCCCTCTATCACTCTCTCTCAAAAGAGCCTAGCTTCTCAGACTCCCTCTTTCTCTCTTTATCAAAGGATCCTAGCCTCTCTCTCTCTCCCTCTCTCTCTCTCAAAGGAGCCTAGCGCCTCTCTCTCTCTCTCACTCTCCCTTTCTCAAAGGAGGGTAGCATCTCTCTCTCTGTCTCTCAATGTTGATTAGTATTTCTCACTCTCTCAAAGGAGACTAGCATCTCTCTCTCTCTCAAAGGAGCCTAGCATCCAACTCTCTCTCTATCTCTCTCTTTCAAAGGACTCTGGCTTCTCTCTCTCTCTCTCTCTCTCTCTCTCTCTCTCTCTCTCTCTCTCTCTCTCTCTCCCTCAATGGAGCCTAACAGCACTCTCACTCACTCAAAGGATCCTAGCATCTCTCTCTCGCTCTCTCTCTCAAATGAGATTGGCAACTCTCTCTCTCACTCTCTCTTAATAGAGCCTAGCATCTCTCTTTTTCTCTCTCTCTCAAAGGAGCCAGCATCTCTCACTCCCTCTCTCTCTCTCTCTCTCTCAAAGGAGCTTAGCATCTCCCTCTCACTCACTCTCTCTCAGAGGAGCCTAGCATCTCTCTCTGTATCCCTCTATCTCAAGGGAGACTAGCATCTCTCTCTCTCTCCCTCATCTTCACTCTTACGTTCAAAGGAGCCTAGCATCTCTCTCTCTCTATCTCTCTCTCTCTCCCTCTCAACGGATCCTCGCACCTCTCTCTCTCTCACAAAGAATCCTATCATTCAAATATATATCTCTCTCTCAAAGGAGTCTGACATCTGTATGCCTCTCACTCTAAGGAGCATAGCATCTCTCTTTATTTCTCTCTCAAAGGAGCCTAGCTTCACTCTCTCTTTTTCTCCCTCTCTCAAAGGATCCTAGCATATCTCTCTTTCTCTCTCTCAAAGGTGCATAGCATTTCTCTCTCTCTCTCTCAAAGGAGCCTAGAACCACTCTCTCTCTCTCTTCAATGGAGCATAGCATCTCTCTCTCTCTCTCTCTCTCAAAGGAGCCTAGCATCTCTCTCTCTTTCAGTGGCGCCTAGCATCTCCCCCCTCTCTCTCTCACAACGGAGTCTAGCATCTCTCACTCTCTCAAAGGAGACAGCATCTCTCTCTCTCAAAGGAGCGTAGCATATCTCTCTCTGTATCTCTCTCTCTCAAAGGAGCCTTGCATTTCTCTCCCTCTCTCACTCTCTCTCAAAGGAGCCTAGCTTCTCAGTCTCTCTCTTTCTCTCTGTATCAAAGGATCCTAGCCCCTCTCTCTCTCTCCCTCTCTCTCACAAAGGAGACAAGCACCTCTCTCTCACTATCCCTTTCTCAAAGGAGGGTAGCATCTCTCTCTCTCTGTCTTTCAATGTTGCTTAGCATCTCTCTCTCTCTCAAAGGAGAGTAGCATCTCTCTCTCTTTCTCTCTCTCTCAATGGAGCCTTGAATCTCTCTCTCTCTCTCTCCATCATAAAGTAGCCTAGCATCACTCTCTCTCTATTTCTCTCTCTCTCAATGGAGCCTAGAATCTCCCTACCTCCCTCTCTCTCTCTCAAAGGAGCATAGCATCTCTCTCTCTCTCTCTCTCTCTCTCTCTCTCTCTCTCTCTCTCTCAAAGGAGCATGGCTTATCTCTCTCTCTGTCTCAAAGGAGACTAGCATCTGTCTCTGTCTCTCTCAATGTAGCCTAGCATCTCTCTCTCTCTCAAAGGAGCCTAGCATCCAACTCTCTCTCTATCTCTCTCTTTCAAAGGACTCTGGCTTCTCTCTCTCTCTCTCTCTCTCTCTCTCTCTCTCTCTCTCTCACTAAGGAACATAGCTTCTATCTCCTACTCTCTCTGTCTCGCTCTCTTTCTCAAAGTAGCCTAGATTCTCTCTCTCTCTTTCTCCCTCTCTCAAAGGAGTCTAGCATGTCTCTATCTCTCTCTATCAGTGGAGATTGGCATCTCTCTCTCTGTATCTCTCTCTCTCAGAGGAGACTAGCATTTCTCTCTGTCTCAAAGGAGCCTAGCATCTCTCTTCTCTCTCTCTCTCTCTCAAAGTACCCTAGCACATATATATCTCTCTTTTTCTCTCTCTCTCATTCAAGGGAGCCTACCGTCTCTCTCTCCCTGTCTCTCTCTCTCTCTCTCTCTCAAAGAGCCTAGCATCTCTCTTTCTCTGTCTCTCACAAACGATCCTTGCATCCAACACTTTCTCTCTCTCAAAGGACTCTGGCAGCTGTCTCTCCCTCTCTGTCTAAGGAATGTAGCATCTCTCTCTGTCTCTCTCTCTCTCACTCTCAAAGAATAGCTTCTCTCTATCTCTCTCCCTCTCTCAAAAGATTCTAACATGTCTCTCTCTCAATGGAGCCTAGAATCTCCCTCTATCTCTCTCATTCTCAAAGGAGCATAGTATTTCTCTCTCTCTCTCTCAAAGGAGACTAGCATTTCTTTCTCTTTCTCTCACATTAGCCTAGCATGTCTCTCTCTCTCTCTCTCAAAGGAGCCGTGGATCTCTCTCTCTCTCTGTATCTCTATCTCTCTTTCTAAATGGAGCCTAGCATCTCCCTCTCTCCCTCTCTCTCGCTCTCAATGGAGCATAGCATTTCTCCCTCTGTCTCTCTCAAAGGAGACAAGCGCCTCTCTCTCTCTTTCTCTCTCTCTCTTTCTCCAAAGATTCTGGCATCTCTCTGTCTCTCCCTCTCTCTCAAAGTAGTTGTGCATTACTCTCCCTCTCTCTCACACACTCTCTCTCTCTCTCAAAGTAGCCTAGATTCCCTCTCTCTGTTTCTCCCTCTGTCAAAGGAGTCTACCATATCTCTATCTCTCTCTATCAACTGAGCCTGGCATCTCTCTCTCCTTATCTCTGTCTCTCAAAGGAGACTATCATTTCCCTCTCTCTCTCAAAGGAGCCTAGCATTTCTCTTTCTCTCTCTCTCTCAAAGTAGCCTAGCATATCTCTCTCTCTATCTCGCAAAGTAGCCTAGAATCTATCTCTCTATCTCTCTCTTTCTCTCTCTCTCATTCAAGGGATCCTACCGTCTCTCCTTCTCTCTCTGTGTGTCTCTCAAAGGATCCTAGCATCTCTCTCTGTGTGTCTCTCACAAAGGGCTCTTGCATACAACTCTGTCTCTCTCTCTCAAAGGATTCCTTCTTGTCTCTCTCTCTCTCTCTCTTTCTCGAGTGTAGCATCTCTCTGTGTCTCTCTCTGTCTGTCAAAGGAGCCTAGCTTCTCTTTCTCTCTCTGTTTCTCCCTCTCTCAAAGTATTCCAGCATGTCTCTCCCTCTCTCTCTCTCTCTCTCAATGCAGCCTAGCATCTCCTTCTGTCTCTCTCATTCTCAATGGATCATAGTATTTCTCTCTCTCTCTCTCTCAAAGGAGACTACCATTTCTCTCTCTCTTTCTCTCACATTAGCCTAGCATGTCTCTCTCTCTCTCTTTCAATGGAGCCTTGGATCTCTTTCTCTGTCTATCTCTCTCTGTCTCTCAATGGAGACTAGCATCTCCATCTCTCTCTCTCTCTCTCTCAAAAAAGGCTAGCATCTCTCTCTCTATCTCTCGCTATCTCTCTCAAAGGAGACTAGCATTTCTCTCTCTCTCTTTCAGTGGCGCCTAGCATCGATCCCCCCTCTCTCTCACAAGGGAGTCTAGCACCTCTCACTCTCTCAAAGGAGACAGCATCTCTCTCTCTCAAAGGAGCCTAGCATCTCTCTCTCTGTATCTCTCCCTCTCAAGGGAGACTAGCATCTCTCTCTCAAAGGAGCCTTGCATATCTCTCCCTCTATCACTCTCTCTCAAAAGAGCCTAGCTTCTCAGACTCCCTCTTTCTCTCTTTATCAAAGGATCCTAGCCTCTCTCTCTCTCCCTCTCTCTCTCTCAAAGGAGCCTAGCGCCTCTCTCTCTCTCTCACTCTCCCTTTCTCAAAGGAGGGTAGCATCTCTCTCTCTGTCTCTCAATGTTGATTAGTATTTCTCACTCTCTCAAAGGAGACTAGCATCTCTCTCTCTCTCAAAGGAGCCTAGCATCCAACTCTCTCTCTATCTCTCTCTTTCAAAGGACTCTGGCTTCTCTCTCTCTCTCTCTCTCTCTCTCTCTCTCTCTCTCTCTCTCCCCCTCAATGGAGCCTAACAGCACTCTCACTCACTCAAAGGATCCTAGCATCTCTCTCTCGCTCTCTCTCTCAAATGAGATTGGCAACTCTCTCTCTCACTCTCTCTTAATAGAGCCTAGCATCTCTCTTTTTCTCTCTCTCTCAAAGGAGCCAGCATCTCTCACTCCCTCTCTCTCTCTCTCTCTCTCAAAGGAGCTTAGCATCTCCCTCTCACTCACTCTCTCTCAGAGGAGCCTAGCATCTCTCTCTGTATCCCTCTATCTCAAGGGAGACTAGCATCTCTCTCTCTCTCCCTCATCTTCACTCTTACGTTCAAAGGAGCCTAGCATCTCTCTCTCTCTATCTCTCTCTCTCCCTCTCAACGGATCCTCGCACCTCTCTCTCTCTCACAAAGAATCCTATCATTCAAATATATATCTCTCTCTCAAAGGAGTCTGACATCTGTATGCCTCTCACTCTAAGGAGCATAGCATCTCTCTTTATTTCTCTCTCAAAGGAGCCTAGCTTCACTCTCTCTTTTTCTCCCTCTCTCAAAGGATCCTAGCATATCTCTCTTTCTCTCTCTCAAAGGTGCATAGCATTTCTCTCTCTCTCTCTCAAAGGAGCCTAGAACCACTCTCTCTCTCTCTTCAATGGAGCATAGCATCTCTCTCTCTCTCTCTCTCTCAAAGGAGCCTAGCATCTCTCTCTCTTTCAGTGGCGCCTAGCATCTCCCCCCTCTCTCTCTCACAACGGAGTCTAGCATCTCTCACTCTCTCAAAGGAGACAGCATCTCTCTCTCTCAAAGGAGCGTAGCATATCTCTCTCTGTATCTCTCTCTCTCAAAGGAGCCTTGCATTTCTCTCCCTCTCTCACTCTCTCTCAAAGGAGCCTAGCTTCTCAGTCTCTCTCTTTCTCTCTGTATCAAAGGATCCTAGCCCCTCTCTCTCTCTCCCTCTCTCTCACAAAGGAGACAAGCACCTCTCTCTCACTATCCCTTTCTCAAAGGAGCGTAGCATCTCTCTCTCTCTGTCTTTCAATGTTGCTTAGCATCTCTCTCTCTCTCAAAGGAGAGTAGCATCTCTCTCTCTTTCTCTCTCTCTCAATGGAGCCTTGAATCTCTCTCTCTCTCTCTCCATCATAAAGTAGCCTAGCATCACTCTCTCTCTATTTCTCTCTCTCTCAATGGAGCCTAGAATCTCCCTACCTCCCTCTCTCTCTCTCAAAGGAGCATAGCATCTCTCTCTCTCTCTCTCTCTCTCTCTCTCTCTCTCTCTCTCTCAAAGGAGCATGGCTTATCTCTCTCTCTGTCTCAAAGGAGACTAGCATCTGTCTCTGTCTCTCTCAATGTAGCCTAGCATCTCTCTCTCTCTCAAAGGAGCCTAGCATCCAACTCTCTCTCTATCTCTCTCTTTCAAAGGACTCTGGCTTCTCTCTCTCTCTCTCTCTCTCTCTCTCTCTCTCTCTCACTAAGGAACATAGCTTCTATCTCCTACTCTCTCTGTCTCGCTCTCTTTCTCAAAGTAGCCTAGATTCTCTCTCTCTCTTTCTCCCTCTCTCAAAGGAGTCTAGCATGTCTCTATCTCTCTCTATCAGTGGAGATTGGCATCTCTCTCTCTGTATCTCTCTCTCTCAGAGGAGACTAGCATTTCTCTCTGTCTCAAAGGAGCCTAGCATCTCTCTTCTCTCTCTCTCTCTCTCAAAGTAGCCTAGCACATATATATCTCTCTTTTTCTCTCTCTCTCATTCAAGGGAGCCTACCGTCTCTCTCTCCCTGTCTCTCTCTCTCTCTCTCTCAAAGAGCCTAGCATCTCTCTTTCTCTGTCTCTCACAAACGATCCTTGCATCCAACACTTTCTCTCTCTCAAAGGACTCTGGCAGCTGTCTCTCCCTCTCTGTCTAAGGAATGTAGCATCTCTCTCTGTCTCTCTCTCTCTCACTCTCAAAGAATAGCTTCTCTCTATCTCTCTCCCTCTCTCAAAAGATTCTAACATGTCTCTCTCTCAATGGAGCCTAGAATCTCCCTCTATCTCTCTCATTCTCAAAGGAGCATAGTATTTCTCTCTCTCTCTCTCAAAGGAGACTAGCATTTCTTTCTCTTTCTCTCACATTAGCCTAGCATGTCTCTCTCTCTCTCTCTCAAAGGAGCCGTGGATCTCTCTCTCTCTGTATCTCTATCTCTCTTTCTAAATGGAGCCTAGCATCTCCCTCTCTCCCTCTCTCTCGCTCTCAATGGAGCATAGCATTTCTCCCTCTGTCTCTCTCAAAGGAGACAAGCGCCTCTCTCTCTCTTTCTCTCTCTCTCTTTCTCCAAAGATTCTGGCATCTCTCTGTCTCTCCCTCTCTCTCAAAGTAGTTGTGCATTACTCTCCCTCTCTCTCACACACTCTCTCTCTCTCTCAAAGTAGCCTAGATTCCCTCTCTCTGTTTCTCCCTCTGTCAAAGGAGTCTACCATATCTCTATCTCTCTCTATCAACTGAGCCTGGCATCTCTCTCTCCTTATCTCTGTCTCTCAAAGGAGACTAGCATTTCCCTCTCTCTCTCAAAGGAGCCTAGCATTTCTCTTTCTCTCTCTCTCTCAAAGTAGCCTAGCATATCTCTCTCTCTATCTCGCAAAGTAGCCTAGAATCTATCTCTCTATCTCTCTCTCTCATTCAAGGGATCCTACCGTCTCTCCTTCTCTCTCTGTGTGTCTCTCAAAGGATCCTAGCATCTCTCTCTGTGTGTCTCTCACAAAGGGCTCTTGCATACAACTCTGTCTCTCTCTCTCAAAGGATTCCTTCTTGTCTCTCTCTCTCTCTCTTTCTCGAGTGTAGCATCTCTCTGTGTCTCTCTCTGTCTGTCAAAGGAGCCTAGCTTCTCTTTCTCTCTCTGTTTCTCCCTCTCTCAAAGTATTCCAGCATGTCTCTCCCTCTCTCTCTCTCTCTCTCAATGCAGCCTAGCATCTCCTTCTGTCTCTCTCATTCTCAATGGATCATAGTATTTCTCTCTCTCTCTCTCTCAAAGGAGACTACCATTTCTCTCTCTCTTTCTCTCACATTAGCCTAGCATGTCTCTCTCTCTCTCTTTCAATGGAGCCTTGGATCTCTTTCTCTGTCTATCTCTCTCTGTCTCTCAATGGAGACTAGCATCTCCATCTCTCTCTCTCTCTCTCTCAAAAAAGGCTAGCATCTCTCTCTCTATCTCTCGCTATCTCTCTCAAAGGAGACTAGCATTTCTCTCTCTCTCTTTCAGTGGCGCCTAGCATCGATCCCCCCTCTCTCTCACAAGGGAGTCTAGCACCTCTCACTCTCTCAAAGGAGACAGCATCTCTCTCTCAAAGGAGCCTAGCATCTCTTTCTCTGTATCTCTTCCTCTCAAAGGAGACTAGCATCTCTCTCTCAAAGGAGCCTTGCATATCTCTCCCTCTATCACTCTCTCTCAAAAGAGCCTAGCTTCTCAGACTCCCTCTTTCTCTCTTTATCAAAGGATCCTAGCCTCTCTCTCTCTCCCTCTCTCTCTCTCAAAGGAGCCTAGCGCCTCTCTCTCTCTCTCACTCTCCCTTTCTCAAAGGAGGGTAGCATCTCTTTCTCTGTCTCTCTATGTTGATTAGTATTTCTCACTCTCTCAAAGGAGACTAGCATCTCTCTCTCTCTCAAAGGAGCCTAGCATCCAACTCTCTCTCTATCTCTCTCTTTCAAAGGACTCTGGCTTCTCTCTCTCTCTCTCTCTCTCTCTCTCTCTCTCTCTCTCTCTCTCTCTCTCTCTCCCTCAATGGAGCCTAACAGCACTCTCACTCACTCAAAGGATCCTAGCATCTCTCTCTCGCTCTCTCTCTCAAATGAGATTGGCAACTCTCTCTCTCACTCTCTCTTAATAGAGCCTAGCATCTCTCTTTTTCTCTCTCTCTCAAAGGAGCCAGCATCTCTCACTCCCTCTCTCTCTCTCTCTCTCTCAAAGGAGCTTAGCATCTCCCTCTCACTCACTCTCTCTCAGAGGAGCCTAGCATCTCTCTCTGTATCCCTCTATCTCAAGGGAGACTAGCATCTCTCTCTCTCTCCCTCATCTTCACTCTTACGTTCAAAGGAGCCTAGCATCTCTCTCTCTCTATCTCTCTCTCTCCCTCTCAACGGATCCTCGCACCTCTCTCTCTCTCACAAAGAATCCTATCATTCAAATATATATCTCTCTCTCAAAGGAGTCTGACATCTGTATGCCTCTCACTCTAAGGAGCATAGCATCTCTCTTTATTTCTCTCTCAAAGGAGCCTAGCTTCACTCTCTCTTTTTCTCCCTCTCTCAAAGGATCCTAGCATATCTCTCTTTCTCTCTCTCAAAGGTGCATAGCATTTCTCTCTCTCTCTCTCAAAGGAGCCTAGAACCACTCTCTCTCTCTCTTCAATGGAGCATAGCATCTCTCTCTCTCTCTCTCTCTCAAAGGAGCCTAGCATCTCTCTCTCTTTCAGTGGCGCCTAGCATCTCCCCCCTCTCTCTCTCACAACGGAGTCTAGCATCTCTCACTCTCTCAAAGGAGACAGCATCTCTCTCTCTCAAAGGAGCGTAGCATATCTCTCTCTGTATCTCTCTCTCTCAAAGGAGCCTTGCATTTCTCTCCCTCTCTCACTCTCTCTCAAAGGAGCCTAGCTTCTCAGTCTCTCTCTTTCTCTCTGTATCAAAGGATCCTAGCCCCTCTCTCTCTCTCCCTCTCTCTCACAAAGGAGACAAGCACCTCTCTCTCACTATCCCTTTCTCAAAGGAGGGTAGCATCTCTCTCTCTCTGTCTTTCAATGTTGCTTAGCATCTCTCTCTCTCTCAAAGGAGAGTAGCATCTCTCTCTCTTTCTCTCTCTCTCAATGGAGCCTTGAATCTCTCTCTCTCTCTCTCCATCATAAAGTAGCCTAGCATCACTCTCTCTCTATTTCTCTCTCTCTCAATGGAGCCTAGAATCTCCCTACCTCCCTCTCTCTCTCTCAAAGGAGCATAGCATCTCTCTCTCTCTCTCTCTCTCTCTCTCTCTCTCTCTCACTCAAAGGAGCATGGCTTATCTCTCTCTCTGTCTCAAAGGAGACTAGCATCTGTCTCTGTCTCTCTCAATGTAGCCTAGCATCTCTCTCTCTCTCAAAGGAGCCTAGCATCCAACTCTCTCTCTATCTCTCTCTTTCAAAGGACTCTGGCTTCTCTCTCTCTCTCTCTCTCTCTCTCTCTCTCTCTCTCTCTCTCACTAAGGAACATAGCTTCTATCTCCTACTCTCTCTGTCTCGCTCTCTTTCTCAAAGTAGCCTAGATTCTCTCTCTCTCTTTCTCCCTCTCTCAAAGGAGTCTAGCATGTCTCTATCTCTCTCTATCAGTGGAGATTGGCATCTCTCTCTCTGTATCTCTCTCTCTCAGAGGAGACTAGCATTTCTCTCTGTCTCAAAGGAGCCTAGCATCTCTCTTCTCTCTCTCTCTCTCTCAAAGTAGCCTAGCACATATATATCTCTCTTTTTCTCTCTCTCTCATTCAAGGGAGCCTACCGTCTCTCTCTCCCTGTCTCTCTCTCTCTCTCTCTCTCAAAGAGCCTAGCATCTCTCTTTCTCTGTCTCTCACAAACGATCCTTGCATCCAACACTTTCTCTCTCTCAAAGGACTCTGGCAGCTGTCTCTCCCTCTCTGTCTAAGGAATGTAGCATCTCTCTCTGTCTCTCTCTCTCTCACTCTCAAAGAATAGCTTCTCTCTATCTCTCTCCCTCTCTCAAAAGATTCTAACATGTCTCTCTCTCAATGGAGCCTAGAATCTCCCTCTATCTCTCTCATTCTCAAAGGAGCATAGTATTTCTCTCTCTCTCTCTCAAAGGAGACTAGCATTTCTTTCTCTTTCTCTCACATTAGCCTAGCATGTCTCTCTCTCTCTCTCTCAAAGGAGCCGTGGATCTCTCTCTCTCTCTGTATCTCTATCTCTCTTTCTAAATGGAGCCTAGCATCTCCCTCTCTCCCTCTCTCTCGCTCTCAATGGAGCATAGCATTTCTCCCTCTGTCTCTCTCAAAGGAGACAAGCGCCTCTCTCTCTCTTTCTCTCTCTCTCTTTCTCCAAAGATTCTGGCATCTCTCTGTCTCTCCCTCTCTCTCAAAGTAGTTGTGCATTACTCTCCCTCTCTCTCACACACTCTCTCTCTCTCTCAAAGTAGCCTAGATTCCCTCTCTCTGTTTCTCCCTCTGTCAAAGGAGTCTACCATATCTCTATCTCTCTCTATCAACTGAGCCTGGCATCTCTCTCTCCTTATCTCTGTCTCTCAAAGGAGACTATCATTTCCCTCTCTCTCTCAAAGGAGCCTAGCATTTCTCTTTCTCTCTCTCTCTCAAAGTAGCCTAGCATATCTCTCTCTCTATCTCGCAAAGTAGCCTAGAATCTATCTCTCTATCTCTCTCTCTCATTCAAGGGATCCTACCGTCTCTCCTTCTCTCTCTGTGTGTCTCTCAAAGGATCCTAGCATCTCTCTCTGTGTGTCTCTCACAAAGGGCTCTTGCATACAACTCTGTCTCTCTCTCTCAAAGGATTCCTTCTTGTCTCTCTCTCTCTCTCTCTTTCTCGAGTGTAGCATCTCTCTGTGTCTCTCTCTGTCTGTCAAAGGAGCCTAGCTTCTCTTTCTCTCTCTGTTTCTCCCTCTCTCAAAGTATTCCAGCATGTCTCTCCCTCTCTCTCTCTCTCTCTCAATGCAGCCTAGCATCTCCTTCTGTCTCTCTCATTCTCAATGGATCATAGTATTTCTCTCTCTCTCTCTCTCAAAGGAGACTACCATTTCTCTCTCTCTTTCTCTCACATTAGCCTAGCATGTCTCTCTCTCTCTCTTTCAATGGAGCCTTGGATCTCTTTCTCTGTCTATCTCTCTCTGTCTCTCAATGGAGACTAGCATCTCCATCTCTCTCTCTCTCTCTCTCAAAAAAGGCTAGCATCTCTCTCTCTATCTCTCGCTATCTCTCTCAAAGGAGACTAGCATTTCTCTCTCTCTCTTTCAGTGGCGCCTAGCATCGATCCCCCCTCTCTCTCACAAGGGAGTCTAGCACCTCTCACTCTCTCAAAGGAGACAGCATCTCTCTCTCTCAAAGGAGCCTAGCATCTCTCTCTCTGTATCTCTCCCTCTCAAAGGAGACTAGCATCTCTCTCTCAAAGGAGCCTTGCATATCTCTCCCTCTATCACTCTCTCTCAAAAGAGCCTAGCTTCTCAGACTCCCTCTTTCTCTCTTTATCAAAGGATCCTAGCCTCTCTCTCTCTCCCTCTCTCTCTCTCAAAGGAGCCTAGCGCCTCTCTCTCTCTCTCACTCTCCCTTTCTCAAAGGAGGGTAGCATCTCTCTCTCTGTCTCTCAATGTTGATTAGTATTTCTCACTCTCTCAAAGGAGACTAGCATCTCTCTCTCTCTCAAAGGAGCCTAGCATCCAACTCTCTCTCTCTCTCTCTCTCTCTCTCTCTCTCTCTCTCTCTCTCTCTCTCCCTCAATGGAGCCTAACAGCACTCTCACTCACTCAAAGGATCCTAGCATCTCTCTCTCGCTCTCTCTCTCAAATGAGATTGGCAACTCTCTCTCTCACTCTCTCTTAATAGAGCCTAGCATCTCTCTTTTTCTCTCTCTCTCAAAGGAGCCAGCATCTCTCACTCCCTCTCTCTCTCTCTCTCTCTCAAAGGAGCTTAGCATCTCCCTCTCACTCACTCTCTCTCAGAGGAGCCTAGCATCTCTCTCTGTATCCCTCTATCTCAAGGGAGACTAGCATCTCTCTCTCTCTCCCTCATCTTCACTCTTACGTTCAAAGGAGCCTAGCATCTCTCTCTCTCTATCTCTCTCTCTCCCTCTCAACGGATCCTCGCACCTCTCTCTCTCTCACAAAGAATCCTATCATTCAAATATATATCTCTCTCTCAAAGGAGTCTGACATCTGTATGCCTCTCACTCTAAGGAGCATAGCATCTCTCTTTATTTCTCTCTCAAAGGAGCCTAGCTTCACTCTCTCTTTTTCTCCCTCTCTCAAAGGATCCTAGCATATCTCTCTTTCTCTCTCTCAAAGGTGCATAGCATTTCTCTCTCTCTCTCTCAAAGGAGCCTAGAACCACTCTCTCTCTCTCTTCAATGGAGCATAGCATCTCTCTCTCTCTCTCTCTCTCAAAGGAGCCTAGCATCTCTCTCTCTTTCAGTGGCGCCTAGCATCTCCCCCCTCTCTCTCTCACAACGGAGTCTAGCATCTCTCACTCTCTCAAAGGAGACAGCATCTCTCTCTCTCAAAGGAGCGTAGCATATCTCTCTCTGTATCTCTCTCTCTCAAAGGAGCCTTGCATTTCTCTCCCTCTCTCACTCTCTCTCAAAGGAGCCTAGCTTCTCAGTCTCTCTCTTTCTCTCTGTATCAAAGGATCCTAGCCCCTCTCTCTCTCTCCCTCTCTCTCACAAAGGAGACAAGCACCTCTCTCTCACTATCCCTTTCTCAAAGGAGGGTAGCATCTCTCTCTCTCTGTCTTTCAATGTTGCTTAGCATCTCTCTCTCTCTCAAAGGAGAGTAGCATCTCTCTCTCTTTCTCTCTCTCTCAATGGAGGCTTGAATCTCTCTCTCTCTCTCTCCATCATAAAGTAGCCTAGCATCACTCTCTCTCTATTTCTCTCTCTCTCAATGGAGCCTAGAATCTCCCTACCTCCCTCTCTCTCTCTCAAAGGAGCATAGCATCTCTCTCTCTCTCTCTCTCTCTCTCTCTCTCTCTCTGTCAAAGGAGCATGGCTTATCTCTCTCTCTGTCTCAAAGGAGACTAGCATCTGTCTCTGTCTCTCTCAATGTAGCCTAGCATCTCTCTCTCTCAAAGGAGCCTAGCATCCAACTCTCTCTCTATCTCTCTCTTTCAAAGGACTCTGGCTTCTCTCTCTCTCTCCTCTCTCTCTCTCTCTCTCTCTCTCTCACTAAGGAACATAGCTTCTATCTCCTACTCTCTCTGTCTCGCTCTCTTTCTCAAAGTAGCCTAGATTCTCTCTCTCTCTTTCTCCCTCTCTCAAAGGAGTCTAGCATGTCTCTATCTCTCTCTATCAGTGGAGATTGGCATCTCTCTCTCTGTATCTCTCTCTCTCAGAGGAGACTAGCATTTCTCTCTGTCTCAAAGGAGCCTAGCATCTCTCTTCTCTCTCTCTCTCTCTCAAAGTAGCCTAGCACATATATATCTCTCTTTTTCTCTCTCTCTCATTCAAGGGAGCCTACCGTCTCTCTCTCCCTGTCTCTCTCTCTCTCTCTCTCAAAGAGCCTAGCATCTCTCTTTCTCTGTCTCTCACAAACGATCCTTGCATCCAACACTTTCTCTCTCTCAAAGGACTCTGGCAGCTGTCTCTCCCTCTCTGTCTAAGGAATGTAGCATCTCTCTCTGTCTCTCTCTCTCTCACTCTCAAAGAATAGCTTCTCTCTATCTCTCTCCCTCTCTCAAAAGATTCTAACATGTCTCTCTCTCAATGGAGCCTAGAATCTCCCTCTATCTCTCTCATTCTCAAAGGAGCATAGTATTTCTCTCTCTCTCTCTCAAAGGAGACTAGCATTTCTTTCTCTTTCTCTCACATTAGCCTAGCATGTCTCTCTCTCTCTCTCTCAAAGGAGCCGTGGATCTCTCTCTCTCTCTGTATCTCTATCTCTCTTTCTAAATGGAGCCTAGCATCTCCCTCTCTCCCTCTCTCTCGCTCTCAATGGAGCATAGCATTTCTCCCTCTGTCTCTCTCAAAGGAGACAAGCGCCTCTCTCTCTCTTTCTCTCTCTCTCTTTCTCCAAAGATTCTGGCATCTCTCTGTCTCTCCCTCTCTCTCAAAGTAGTTGTGCATTACTCTCCCTCTCTCTCACACACTCTCTCTCTCTCTCAAAGTAGCCTAGATTCCCTCTCTCTGTTTCTCCCTCTGTCAAAGGAGTCTACCATATCTCTATCTCTCTCTATCAACTGAGCCTGGCATCTCTCTCTCCTTATCTCTGTCTCTCAAAGGAGACTATCATTTCCCTCTCTCTCTCAAAGGAGCCTAGCATTTCTCTTTCTCTCTCTCTCTCAAAGTAGCCTAGCATATCTCTCTCTCTATCTCGCAAAGTAGCCTAGAATCTATCTCTCTATCTCTCTCTTTCTCTCTCTCTCATTCAAGGGATCCTACCGTCTCTCCTTCTCTCTCTGTGTGTCTCTCAAAGGATCCTAGCATCTCTCTCTGTGTGTCTCTCACAAAGGGCTCTTGCATACAACTCTGTCTCTCTCTCTCAAAGGATTCCTTCTTGTCTCTCTCTCTCTCTCTCTTTCTCGAGTGTAGCATCTCTCTGTGTCTCTCTCTGTCTGTCAAAGGAGCCTAGCTTCTCTTTCTCTCTCTGTTTCTCCCTCTCTCAAAGTATTCCAGCATGTCTCTCCCTCTCTCTCTCTCTCTCTCAATGCAGCCTAGCATCTCCTTCTGTCTCTCTCATTCTCAATGGATCATAGTATTTCTCTCTCTCTCTCTCTCAAAGGAGACTACCATTTCTCTCTCTCTTTCTCTCACATTAGCCTAGCATGTCTCTCTCTCTCTCTTTCAATGGAGCCTTGGATCTCTTTCTCTGTCTATCTCTCTCTGTCTCTCAATGGAGACTAGCATCTCCATCTCTCTCTCTCTCTCTCTCAAAAAAGGCTAGCATCTCTCTCTCTATCTCTCGCTATCTCTCTCAAAGGAGACTAGCATTTCTCTCTCTCTCTTTCAGTGGCGCCTAGCATCGATCCCCCCTCTCTCTCACAAGGGAGTCTAGCACCTCTCACTCTCTCAAAGGAGACAGCATCTCTCTCTCAAAGGAGCCTAGCATCTCTCGCTCTGTATCTCTTCCTCTCAAAGGAGACTAGCATCTCTCTCTCAAAGGAGCCTTGCATATCTCTCCCTCTATCACTCTCTCTCAAAAGAGCCTAGCTTCTCAGACTCCCTCTTTCTCTCTTTATCAAAGGATCCTAGCCTCTCTCTCTCTCCCTCTCTCTCTCTCAAAGGAGCCTAGCGCCTCTCTCTCTCTCTCACTCTCCCTTTCTCAAAGGAGGGTAGCATCTCTTTCTCTGTCTCTCTATGTTGATTAGTATTTCTCACTCTCTCAAAGGAGACTAGCATCTCTCTCTCTCTCAAAGGAGCCTAGCATCCAACTCTCTCTCTATCTCTCTCTTTCAAAGGACTCTGGCTTCTCTCTCTCTCTCTCTCTCTCTCTCTCTCTCTCTCTCTCTCTCTCTCCCTCAATGGAGCCTAACAGCACTCTCACTCACTCAAAGGATCCTAGCATCTCTCTCTCGCTCTCTCTCTCAAATGAGATTGGCAACTCTCTCTCTCACTCTCTCTTAATAGAGCCTAGCATCTCTCTTTTTCTCTCTCTCTCAAAGGAGCCAGCATCTCTCACTCCCTCTCTCTCTCTCTCTCTCTCAAAGGAGCTTAGCATCTCCCTCTCACTCACTCTCTCTCAGAGGAGCCTAGCATCTCTCTCTGTATCCCTCTATCTCAAGGGAGACTAGCATCTCTCTCTCTCTCCCTCATCTTCACTCTTACGTTCAAAGGAGCCTAGCATCTCTCTCTCTCTATCTCTCTCTCTCCCTCTCAACGGATCCTCGCACCTCTCTCTCTCTCACAAAGAATCCTATCATTCAAATATATATCTCTCTCTCAAAGGAGTCTGACATCTGTATGCCTCTCACTCTAAGGAGCATAGCATCTCTCTTTATTTCTCTCTCAAAGGAGCCTAGCTTCACTCTCTCTTTTTCTCCCTCTCTCAAAGGATCCTAGCATATCTCTCTTTCTCTCTCTCAAAGGTGCATAGCATTTCTCTCTCTCTCTCTCAAAGGAGCCTAGAACCACTCTCTCTCTCTCTTCAATGGAGCATAGCATCTCTCTCTCTCTCTCTCTCTCAAAGGAGCCTAGCATCTCTCTCTCTTTCAGTGGCGCCTAGCATCTCCCCCCTCTCTCTCTCACAACGGAGTCTAGCATCTCTCACTCTCTCAAAGGAGACAGCATCTCTCTCTCTCAAAGGAGCGTAGCATATCTCTCTCTGTATCTCTCTCTCTCAAAGGAGCCTTGCATTTCTCTCCCTCTCTCACTCTCTCTCAAAGGAGCCTAGCTTCTCAGTCTCTCTCTTTCTCTCTGTATCAAAGGATCCTAGCCCCTCTCTCTCTCTCCCTCTCTCTCACAAAGGAGACAAGCACCTCTCTCTCACTATCCCTTTCTCAAAGGAGGGTAGCATCTCTCTCTCTCTGTCTTTCAATGTTGCTTAGCATCTCTCTCTCTCTCAAAGGAGAGTAGCATCTCTCTCTCTTTCTCTCTCTCTCAATGGAGCCTTGAATCTCTCTCTCTCTCTCTCCATCATAAAGTAGCCTAGCATCACTCTCTCTCTATTTCTCTCTCTCTCAATGGAGCCTAGAATCTCCCTACCTCCCTCTCTCTCTCTCAAAGGAGCATAGCATCTCTCTCTCTCTCTCTCTCTCTCTCTCTCTCTCTCTCTCTCACTCAAAGGAGCATGGCTTATCTCTCTCTCTGTCTCAAAGGAGACTAGCATCTGTCTCTGTCTCTCTCAATGTAGCCTAGCATCTCTCTCTCTCTCAAAGGAGCCTAGCATCCAACTCTCTCTCTATCTCTCTCTTTCAAAGGACTCTGGCTTCTCTCTCTCTCTCTCTCTCTCTCTCTCTCTCTCTCTCTCTCTCTCTCACTAAGGAACATAGCTTCTATCTCCTACTCTCTCTGTCTCGCTCTCTTTCTCAAAGTAGCCTAGATTCTCTCTCTCTCTTTCTCCCTCTCTCAAAGGAGTCTAGCATGTCTCTATCTCTCTCTATCAGTGGAGATTGGCATCTCTCTCTCTGTATCTCTCTCTCTCAGAGGAGACTAGCATTTCTCTCTGTCTCAAAGGAGCCTAGCATCTCTCTTCTCTCTCTCTCTCTCTCAAAGTAGCCTAGCACATATATATCTCTCTTTTTCTCTCTCTCTCATTCAAGGGAGCCTACCGTCTCTCTCTCCCTGTCTCTCTCTCTCTCTCTCTCTCAAAGAGCCTAGCATCTCTCTTTCTCTGTCTCTCACAAACGATCCTTGCATCCAACACTTTCTCTCTCTCAAAGGACTCTGGCAGCTGTCTCTCCCTCTCTGTCTAAGGAATGTAGCATCTCTCTCTGTCTCTCTCTCTCTCACTCTCAAAGAATAGCTTCTCTCTATCTCTCTCCCTCTCTCAAAAGATTCTAACATGTCTCTCTCTCAATGGAGCCTAGAATCTCCCTCTATCTCTCTCATTCTCAAAGGAGCATAGTATTTCTCTCTCTCTCTCTCAAAGGAGACTAGCATTTCTTTCTCTTTCTCTCACATTAGCCTAGCATGTCTCTCTCTCTCTCTCTCAAAGGAGCCGTGGATCTCTCTCTCTCTCTGTATCTCTATCTCTCTTTCTAAATGGAGCCTAGCATCTCCCTCTCTCCCTCTCTCTCGCTCTCAATGGAGCATAGCATTTCTCCCTCTGTCTCTCTCAAAGGAGACAAGCGCCTCTCTCTCTCTTTCTCTCTCTCTCTTTCTCCAAAGATTCTGGCATCTCTCTGTCTCTCCCTCTCTCTCAAAGTAGTTGTGCATTACTCTCCCTCTCTCTCACACACTCTCTCTCTCTCTCAAAGTAGCCTAGATTCCCTCTCTCTGTTTCTCCCTCTGTCAAAGGAGTCTACCATATCTCTATCTCTCTCTATCAACTGAGCCTGGCATCTCTCTCTCCTTATCTCTGTCTCTCAAAGGAGACTAGCATTTCCCTCTCTCTCTCAAAGGAGCCTAGCATTTCTCTTTCTCTCTCTCTCTCAAAGTAGCCTAGCATATCTCTCTCTCTATCTCGCAAAGTAGCCTAGAATCTATCTCTCTATCTCTCTCTCTCATTCAAGGGATCCTACCGTCTCTCCTTCTCTCTCTGTGTGTCTCTCAAAGGATCCTAGCATCTCTCTCTGTGTGTCTCTCACAAAGGGCTCTTGCATACAACTCTGTCTCTCTCTCTCAAAGGATTCCTTCTTGTCTCTCTCTCTCTCTCTCTTTCTCGAGTGTAGCATCTCTCTGTGTCTCTCTCTGTCTGTCAAAGGAGCCTAGCTTCTCTTTCTCTCTCTGTTTCTCCCTCTCTCAAAGTATTCCAGCATGTCTCTCCCTCTCTCTCTCTCTCTCTCAATGCAGCCTAGCATCTCCTTCTGTCTCTCTCATTCTCAATGGATCATAGTATTTCTCTCTCTCTCTCTCTCAAAGGAGACTACCATTTCTCTCTCTCTTTCTCTCACATTAGCCTAGCATGTCTCTCTCTCTCTCTTTCAATGGAGCCTTGGATCTCTTTCTCTGTCTATCTCTCTCTGTCTCTCAATGGAGACTAGCATCTCCATCTCTCTCTCTCTCTCTCTCAAAAAAGGCTAGCATCTCTCTCTCTATCTCTCGCTATCTCTCTCAAAGGAGACTAGCATTTCTCTCTCTCTCTTTCAGTGGCGCCTAGCATCGATCCCCCCTCTCTCTCACAAGGGAGTCTAGCACCTCTCACTCTCTCAAAGGAGACAGCATCTCTCTCTCTCAAAGGAGCCTAGCATCTCTCTCTCTGTATCTCTCCCTCTCAAAGGAGACTAGCATCTCTCTCTCAAAGGAGCCTTGCATATCTCTCCCTCTATCACTCTCTCTCAAAAGAGCCTAGCTTCTCAGACTCCCTCTTTCTCTCTTTATCAAAGGATCCTAGCCTCTCTCTCTCTCCCTCTCTCTCTCTCAAAGGAGCCTAGCGCCTCTCTCTCTCTCTCACTCTCCCTTTCTCAAAGGAGGGTAGCATCTCTCTCTCTGTCTCTCAATGTTGATTAGTATTTCTCACTCTCTCAAAGGAGACTAGCATCTCTCTCTCTCTCAAAGGAGCCTAGCATCCAACTCTCTCTCTCTCTCTCTCTCTCTCTCTCTCTCTCTCCCTCAATGGAGCCTAACAGCACTCTCACTCACTCAAAGGATCCTAGCATCTCTCTCTCGCTCTCTCTCTCAAATGAGATTGGCAACTCTCTCTCTCACTCTCTCTTAATAGAGCCTAGCATCTCTCTTTTTCTCTCTCTCTCAAAGGAGCCAGCATCTCTCACTCCCTCTCTCTCTCTCTCTCTCTCAAAGGAGCTTAGCATCTCCCTCTCACTCACTCTCTCTCAGAGGAGCCTAGCATCTCTCTCTGTATCCCTCTATCTCAAGGGAGACTAGCATCTCTCTCTCTCTCCCTCATCTTCACTCTTACGTTCAAAGGAGCCTAGCATCTCTCTCTCTCTATCTCTCTCTCTCCCTCTCAACGGATCCTCGCACCTCTCTCTCTCTCACAAAGAATCCTATCATTCAAATATATATCTCTCTCTCAAAGGAGTCTGACATCTGTATGCCTCTCACTCTAAGGAGCATAGCATCTCTCTTTATTTCTCTCTCAAAGGAGCCTAGCTTCACTCTCTCTTTTTCTCCCTCTCTCAAAGGATCCTAGCATATCTCTCTTTCTCTCTCTCAAAGGTGCATAGCATTTCTCTCTCTCTCTCTCAAAGGAGCCTAGAACCACTCTCTCTCTCTCTTCAATGGAGCATAGCATCTCTCTCTCTCTCTCTCTCTCAAAGGAGCCTAGCATCTCTCTCTCTTTCAGTGGCGCCTAGCATCTCCCCCCTCTCTCTCTCACAACGGAGTCTAGCATCTCTCACTCTCTCAAAGGAGACAGCATCTCTCTCTCTCAAAGGAGCGTAGCATATCTCTCTCTGTATCTCTCTCTCTCAAAGGAGCCTTGCATTTCTCTCCCTCTCTCACTCTCTCTCAAAGGAGCCTAGCTTCTCAGTCTCTCTCTTTCTCTCTGTATCAAAGGATCCTAGCCCCTCTCTCTCTCTCCCTCTCTCTCACAAAGGAGACAAGCACCTCTCTCTCACTATCCCTTTCTCAAAGGAGGGTAGCATCTCTCTCTCTCTGTCTTTCAATGTTGCTTAGCATCTCTCTCTCTCTCAAAGGAGAGTAGCATCTCTCTCTCTTTCTCTCTCTCTCAATGGAGGCTTGAATCTCTCTCTCTCTCTCTCCATCATAAAGTAGCCTAGCATCACTCTCTCTCTATTTCTCTCTCTCTCAATGGAGCCTAGAATCTCCCTACCTCCCTCTCTCTCTCTCAAAGGAGCATAGCATCTCTCTCTCTCTCTCTCTCTCTCTCTCTCTCTCTCTCTCTCTCAAAGGAGCATGGCTTATCTCTCTCTCTGTCTCAAAGGAGACTAGCATCTGTCTCTGTCTCTCTCAATGTAGCCTAGCATCTCTCTCTCTCAAAGGAGCCTAGCATCCAACTCTCTCTCTATCTCTCTCTTTCAAAGGACTCTGGCTTCTCTCTCTCTCTCTCTCTCTCTCTCTCTCTCTCTCTCTCTCTCTCACTAAGGAACATAGCTTCTATCTCCTACTCTCTCTGTCTCGCTCTCTTTCTCAAAGTAGCCTAGATTCTCTCTCTCTCTTTCTCCCTCTCTCAAAGGAGTCTAGCATGTCTCTATCTCTCTCTATCAGTGGAGATTGGCATCTCTCTCTCTGTATCTCTCTCTCTCAGAGGAGACTAGCATTTCTCTCTGTCTCAAAGGAGCCTAGCATCTCTCTTCTCTCTCTCTCTCTCTCAAAGTAGCCTAGCACATATATATCTCTCTTTTTCTCTCTCTCTCATTCAAGGGAGCCTACCGTCTCTCTCTCCCTGTCTCTCTCTCTCTCTCTCTCAAAGAGCCTAGCATCTCTCTTTCTCTGTCTCTCACAAACGATCCTTGCATCCAACACTTTCTCTCTCTCAAAGGACTCTGGCAGCTGTCTCTCCCTCTCTGTCTAAGGAATGTAGCATCTCTCTCTGTCTCTCTCTCTCTCACTCTCAAAGAATAGCTTCTCTCTATCTCTCTCCCTCTCTCAAAAGATTCTAACATGTCTCTCTCTCAATGGAGCCTAGAATCTCCCTCTATCTCTCTCATTCTCAAAGGAGCATAGTATTTCTCTCTCTCTCTCTCAAAGGAGACTAGCATTTCTTTCTCTTTCTCTCACATTAGCCTAGCATGTCTCTCTCTCTCTCTCTCAAAGGAGCCGTGGATCTCTCTCTCTCTCTGTATCTCTATCTCTCTTTCTAAATGGAGCCTAGCATCTCCCTCTCTCCCTCTCTCTCGCTCTCAATGGAGCATAGCATTTCTCCCTCTGTCTCTCTCAAAGGAGACAAGCGCCTCTCTCTCTCTTTCTCTCTCTCTCTTTCTCCAAAGATTCTGGCATCTCTCTGTCTCTCCCTCTCTCTCAAAGTAGTTGTGCATTACTCTCCCTCTCTCTCACACACTCTCTCTCTCTCTCAAAGTAGCCTAGATTCCCTCTCTCTGTTTCTCCCTCTGTCAAAGGAGTCTACCATATCTCTATCTCTCTCTATCAACTGAGCCTGGCATCTCTCTCTCCTTATCTCTGTCTCTCAAAGGAGACTATCATTTCCCTCTCTCTCTCAAAGGAGCCTAGCATTTCTCTTTCTCTCTCTCTCTCAAAGTAGCCTAGCATATCTCTCTCTCTATCTCGCAAAGTAGCCTAGAATCTATCTCTCTATCTCTCTCTCTCATTCAAGGGATCCTACCGTCTCTCCTTCTCTCTCTGTGTGTCTCTCAAAGGATCCTAGCATCTCTCTCTGTGTGTCTCTCACAAAGGGCTCTTGCATACAACTCTGTCTCTCTCTCTCAAAGGATTCCTTCTTGTCTCTCTCTCTCTCTCTCTTTCTCGAGTGTAGCATCTCTCTGTGTCTCTCTCTGTCTGTCAAAGGAGCCTAGCTTCTCTTTCTCTCTCTGTTTCTCCCTCTCTCAAAGTATTCCAGCATGTCTCTCCCTCTCTCTCTCTCTCTCTCAATGCAGCCTAGCATCTCCTTCTGTCTCTCTCATTCTCAATGGATCATAGTATTTCTCTCTCTCTCTCTCTCAAAGGAGACTACCATTTCTCTCTCTCTTTCTCTCACATTAGCCTAGCATGTCTCTCTCTCTCTCTTTCAATGGAGCCTTGGATCTCTTTCTCTGTCTATCTCTCTCTGTCTCTCAATGGAGACTAGCATCTCCATCTCTCTCTCTCTCTCTCTCAAAAAAGGCTAGCATCTCTCTCTCTATCTCTCGCTATCTCTCTCAAAGGAGACTAGCATTTCTCTCTCTCTCTTTCAGTGGCGCCTAGCATCGATCCCCCCTCTCTCTCACAAGGGAGTCTAGCACCTCTCACTCTCTCAAAGGAGACAGCATCTCTCTCTCAAAGGAGCCTAGCATCTCTCGCTCTGTATCTCTTCCTCTCAAAGGAGACTAGCATCTCTCTCTCAAAGGAGCCTTGCATATCTCTCCCTCTATCACTCTCTCTCAAAAGAGCCTAGCTTCTCAGACTCCCTCTTTCTCTCTTTATCAAAGGATCCTAGCCTCTCTCTCTCTCCCTCTCTCTCTCTCAAAGGAGCCTAGCGCCTCTCTCTCTCTCTCACTCTCCCTTTCTCAAAGGAGGGTAGCATCTCTTTCTCTGTCTCTCTATGTTGATTAGTATTTCTCACTCTCTCAAAGGAGACTAGCATCTCTCTCTCTCTCAAAGGAGCCTAGCATCCAACTCTCTCTCTATCTCTCTCTTTCAAAGGACTCTGGCTTCTCTCTCTCTCTCTCTCTCTCTCTCTCTCTCTCTCTCTCTCTCCCTCAATGGAGCCTAACAGCACTCTCACTCACTCAAAGGATCCTAGCATCTCTCTCTCGCTCTCTCTCTCAAATGAGATTGGCAACTCTCTCTCTCACTCTCTCTTAATAGAGCCTAGCATCTCTCTTTTTCTCTCTCTCTCAAAGGAGCCAGCATCTCTCACTCCCTCTCTCTCTCTCTCTCTCTCAAAGGAGCTTAGCATCTCCCTCTCACTCACTCTCTCTCAGAGGAGCCTAGCATCTCTCTCTGTATCCCTCTATCTCAAGGGAGACTAGCATCTCTCTCTCTCTCCCTCATCTTCACTCTTACGTTCAAAGGAGCCTAGCATCTCTCTCTCTCTATCTCTCTCTCTCCCTCTCAACGGATCCTCGCACCTCTCTCTCTCTCACAAAGAATCCTATCATTCAAATATATATCTCTCTCTCAAAGGAGTCTGACATCTGTATGCCTCTCACTCTAAGGAGCATAGCATCTCTCTTTATTTCTCTCTCAAAGGAGCCTAGCTTCACTCTCTCTTTTTCTCCCTCTCTCAAAGGATCCTAGCATATCTCTCTTTCTCTCTCTCAAAGGTGCATAGCATTTCTCTCTCTCTCTCTCAAAGGAGCCTAGAACCACTCTCTCTCTCTCTTCAATGGAGCATAGCATCTCTCTCTCTCTCTCTCTCTCAAAGGAGCCTAGCATCTCTCTCTCTTTCAGTGGCGCCTAGCATCTCCCCCCTCTCTCTCTCACAACGGAGTCTAGCATCTCTCACTCTCTCAAAGGAGACAGCATCTCTCTCTCTCAAAGGAGCGTAGCATATCTCTCTCTGTATCTCTCTCTCTCAAAGGAGCCTTGCATTTCTCTCCCTCTCTCACTCTCTCTCAAAGGAGCCTAGCTTCTCAGTCTCTCTCTTTCTCTCTGTATCAAAGGATCCTAGCCCCTCTCTCTCTCTCCCTCTCTCTCACAAAGGAGACAAGCACCTCTCTCTCACTATCCCTTTCTCAAAGGAGGGTAGCATCTCTCTCTCTCTGTCTTTCAATGTTGCTTAGCATCTCTCTCTCTCTCAAAGGAGAGTAGCATCTCTCTCTCTTTCTCTCTCTCTCAATGGAGCCTTGAATCTCTCTCTCTCTCTCTCCATCATAAAGTAGCCTAGCATCACTCTCTCTCTATTTCTCTCTCTCTCAATGGAGCCTAGAATCTCCCTACCTCCCTCTCTCTCTCTCAAAGGAGCATAGCATCTCTCTCTCTCTCTCTCTCTCTCTCTCTCTCTCTCTCTCTCTCTCACTCAAAGGAGCATGGCTTATCTCTCTCTCTGTCTCAAAGGAGACTAGCATCTGTCTCTGTCTCTCTCAATGTAGCCTAGCATCTCTCTCTCTCTCAAAGGAGCCTAGCATCCAACTCTCTCTCTATCTCTCTCTTTCAAAGGACTCTGGCTTCTCTCTCTCTCTCTCTCTCTCTCTCTCTCTCTCTCTCTCTCTCTCTCTCTCACTAAGGAACATAGCTTCTATCTCCTACTCTCTCTGTCTCGCTCTCTTTCTCAAAGTAGCCTAGATTCTCTCTCTCTCTTTCTCCCTCTCTCAAAGGAGTCTAGCATGTCTCTATCTCTCTCTATCAGTGGAGATTGGCATCTCTCTCTCTGTATCTCTCTCTCTCAGAGGAGACTAGCATTTCTCTCTGTCTCAAAGGAGCCTAGCATCTCTCTTCTCTCTCTCTCTCTCTCTCAAAGTAGCCTAGCACATATATATCTCTCTTTTTCTCTCTCTCTCATTCAAGGGAGCCTACCGTCTCTCTCTCCCTGTCTCTCTCTCTCTCTCTCTCTCAAAGAGCCTAGCATCTCTCTTTCTCTGTCTCTCACAAACGATCCTTGCATCCAACACTTTCTCTCTCTCAAAGGACTCTGGCAGCTGTCTCTCCCTCTCTGTCTAAGGAATGTAGCATCTCTCTCTGTCTCTCTCTCTCTCACTCTCAAAGAATAGCTTCTCTCTATCTCTCTCCCTCTCTCAAAAGATTCTAACATGTCTCTCTCTCAATGGAGCCTAGAATCTCCCTCTATCTCTCTCATTCTCAAAGGAGCATAGTATTTCTCTCTCTCTCTCTCAAAGGAGACTAGCATTTCTTTCTCTTTCTCTCACATTAGCCTAGCATGTCTCTCTCTCTCTCTCTCAAAGGAGCCGTGGATCTCTCTCTCTCTCTGTATCTCTATCTCTCTTTCTAAATGGAGCCTAGCATCTCCCTCTCTCCCTCTCTCTCGCTCTCAATGGAGCATAGCATTTCTCCCTCTGTCTCTCTCAAAGGAGACAAGCGCCTCTCTCTCTCTTTCTCTCTCTCTCTTTCTCCAAAGATTCTGGCATCTCTCTGTCTCTCCCTCTCTCTCAAAGTAGTTGTGCATTACTCTCCCTCTCTCTCACACACTCTCTCTCTCTCTCAAAGTAGCCTAGATTCCCTCTCTCTGTTTCTCCCTCTGTCAAAGGAGTCTACCATATCTCTATCTCTCTCTATCAACTGAGCCTGGCATCTCTCTCTCCTTATCTCTGTCTCTCAAAGGAGACTATCATTTCCCTCTCTCTCTCAAAGGAGCCTAGCATTTCTCTTTCTCTCTCTCTCTCAAAGTAGCCTAGCATATCTCTCTCTCTATCTCGCAAAGTAGCCTAGAATCTATCTCTCTATCTCTCTCTCTCATTCAAGGGATCCTACCGTCTCTCCTTCTCTCTCTGTGTGTCTCTCAAAGGATCCTAGCATCTCTCTCTGTGTGTCTCTCACAAAGGGCTCTTGCATACAACTCTGTCTCTCTCTCTCAAAGGATTCCTTCTTGTCTCTCTCTCTCTCTCTCTTTCTCGAGTGTAGCATCTCTCTGTGTCTCTCTCTGTCTGTCAAAGGAGCCTAGCTTCTCTTTCTCTCTCTGTTTCTCCCTCTCTCAAAGTATTCCAGCATGTCTCTCCCTCTCTCTCTCTCTCTCTCAATGCAGCCTAGCATCTCCTTCTGTCTCTCTCATTCTCAATGGATCATAGTATTTCTCTCTCTCTCTCTCTCAAAGGAGACTACCATTTCTCTCTCTCTTTCTCTCACATTAGCCTAGCATGTCTCTCTCTCTCTCTTTCAATGGAGCCTTGGATCTCTTTCTCTGTCTATCTCTCTCTGTCTCTCAATGGAGACTAGCATCTCCATCTCTCTCTCTCTCTCTCTCAAAAAAGGCTAGCATCTCTCTCTCTATCTCTCGCTATCTCTCTCAAAGGAGACTAGCATTTCTCTCTCTCTCTTTCAGTGGCGCCTAGCATCGATCCCCCCTCTCTCTCACAAGGGAGTCTAGCACCTCTCACTCTCTCAAAGGAGACAGCATCTCTCTCTCTCAAAGGAGCCTAGCATCTCTCTCTCTGTATCTCTCCCTCTCAAAGGAGACTAGCATCTCTCTCTCAAAGGAGCCTTGCATATCTCTCCCTCTATCACTCTCTCTCAAAAGAGCCTAGCTTCTCAGACTCCCTCTTTCTCTCTTTATCAAAGGATCCTAGCCTCTCTCTCTCTCCCTCTCTCTCTCTCAAAGGAGCCTAGCGCCTCTCTCTCTCTCTCACTCTCCCTTTCTCAAAGGAGGGTAGCATCTCTCTCTCTGTCTCTCAATGTTGATTAGTATTTCTCACTCTCTCAAAGGAGACTAGCATCTCTCTCTCTCTCAAAGGAGCCTAGCATCCAACTCTCTCTCTCTCTCTCTCTCTCTCTCTCTCTCTCCCTCAATGGAGCCTAACAGCACTCTCACTCACTCAAAGGATCCTAGCATCTCTCTCTCGCTCTCTCTCTCAAATGAGATTGGCAACTCTCTCTCTCACTCTCTCTTAATAGAGCCTAGCATCTCTCTTTTTCTCTCTCTCTCAAAGGAGCCAGCATCTCTCACTCCCTCTCTCTCTCTCTCTCTCTCAAAGGAGCTTAGCATCTCCCTCTCACTCACTCTCTCTCAGAGGAGCCTAGCATCTCTCTCTGTATCCCTCTATCTCAAGGGAGACTAGCATCTCTCTCTCTCTCCCTCATCTTCACTCTTACGTTCAAAGGAGCCTAGCATCTCTCTCTCTCTATCTCTCTCTCTCCCTCTCAACGGATCCTCGCACCTCTCTCTCTCTCACAAAGAATCCTATCATTCAAATATATATCTCTCTCTCAAAGGAGTCTGACATCTGTATGCCTCTCACTCTAAGGAGCATAGCATCTCTCTTTATTTCTCTCTCAAAGGAGCCTAGCTTCACTCTCTCTTTTTCTCCCTCTCTCAAAGGATCCTAGCATATCTCTCTTTCTCTCTCTCAAAGGTGCATAGCATTTCTCTCTCTCTCTCTCAAAGGAGCCTAGAACCACTCTCTCTCTCTCTTCAATGGAGCATAGCATCTCTCTCTCTCTCTCTCTCTCAAAGGAGCCTAGCATCTCTCTCTCTTTCAGTGGCGCCTAGCATCTCCCCCCTCTCTCTCTCACAACGGAGTCTAGCATCTCTCACTCTCTCAAAGGAGACAGCATCTCTCTCTCTCAAAGGAGCGTAGCATATCTCTCTCTGTATCTCTCTCTCTCAAAGGAGCCTTGCATTTCTCTCCCTCTCTCACTCTCTCTCAAAGGAGCCTAGCTTCTCAGTCTCTCTCTTTCTCTCTGTATCAAAGGATCCTAGCCCCTCTCTCTCTCTCCCTCTCTCTCACAAAGGAGACAAGCACCTCTCTCTCACTATCCCTTTCTCAAAGGAGGGTAGCATCTCTCTCTCTCTGTCTTTCAATGTTGCTTAGCATCTCTCTCTCTCTCAAAGGAGAGTAGCATCTCTCTCTCTTTCTCTCTCTCTCAATGGAGCCTTGAATCTCTCTCTCTCTCTCTCCATCATAAAGTAGCCTAGCATCACTCTCTCTCTATTTCTCTCTCTCTCAATGGAGCCCTAGAATCTCCCTACCCTCCCTCTCTCTCTCTCAAAGGAGCATAGCATCTCTCCTCTCTCTCTCTCTCTCTCTCTCTCTCTCTCTGTCAAAGGAGCATGGCTTATCTCTCTCTCTGTCTCAAAGGAGACTAGCATCTGTCTCTGTCTCTCTCAATGTAGCCTAGCATCTCTCTCTCTCAAAGGAGCCTAGCATCCAACTCTCTCTCTATCTCTCTCTTTCAAAGGACTCTGGCTTCTCTCTCTCTCTCTCTCTCTCTCTCTCTCTCTCTCTCTCTCTCTCACTAAGGAACATAGCTTCTATCTCCTACTCTCTCTGTCTCGCTCTCTTTCTCAAAGTAGCCTAGATTCTCTCTCTCTCTTTCTCCCTCTCTCAAAGGAGTCTAGCATGTCTCTATCTCTCTCTATCAGTGGAGATTGGCATCTCTCTCTCTGTATCTCTCTCTCTCAGAGGAGACTAGCATTTCTCTCTGTCTCAAAGGAGCCTAGCATCTCTCTTCTCTCTCTCTCTCTCTCAAAGTAGCCTAGCACATATATATCTCTCTTTTTCTCTCTCTCTCATTCAAGGGAGCCTACCGTCTCTCTCTCCCTGTCTCTCTCTCTCTCTCTCTCAAAGAGCCTAGCATCTCTCTTTCTCTGTCTCTCACAAACGATCCTTGCATCCAACACTTTCTCTCTCTCAAAGGACTCTGGCAGCTGTCTCTCCCTCTCTGTCTAAGAATGTAGCATCTCTCTCTGTCTCTCTCTCTCATCACTCTCAAAGAATAGCTTCTCTCTATCTCTCTCCCTCTCTCAAAAGATTCTAACATGTCTCTCTCTCAATGGAGCCTAGAATCTCCCTCTATCTCTCTCATTCTCAAAGGAGCATAGTATTTCTCTCTCTCTCTCTCTCAAAGGAGACTAGCATTTCTTTCTCTTTCTCTCACATTAGCCTAGCATGTCTCTCTCTCTCTCTCTCAAAGGAGCCGTGGATCTCTCTCTCTCTCTGTATCTCTATCTCCTCTTTCTAAATGGAGCCTAGCATCTCCCTCTCTCCCTCTCTCTCGCTCTCAATGGAGCATAGCATTTCTCCCTCTGTCTCTCTCAAAGGAGACAAGCGCCTCTCTCTCTCTTTCTCTCTCTCTCTTTCTCCAAAGATTCTGGCATCTCTCTGTCTCTCCCCTCTCTCTCAAAGTAGTTGTGCATTACTCTCCCTCTCTCTCACACACTCTCTCTCTCTCTCAAAGTAGCCTAGATTCCCTCTCTCTGTTTCTCCCTCTGTCAAGGGAGTCTACATATCTCTATCTCTCTCTATCAACTGAGCCTGGCATCTCTCTCTCCTTATCTCTGTCTCTCAAAGGAGACTATCATTTCCCTCTCTCTCTCCAAAGGAGCCTAGCATTTCTCTTTCTCTCTCTCTCTCAAAGTAGCCTAGCATATCTCTCTCTCTATCTCGCAAAGTAGCCTAGAATCTATCTCTCTATCTCTCTCTTTCTCTCTCTCTCATTCAAGGGATCCTACCGTCTCTCCTTCTCTCTCTGTGTGTCTCTCAAAGGATCCTAGCATCTCTCTCTTTGTGTCTCTCACAAAGGGCTCTTGCATACAACTCTGTCTCTCTCTCTCAAAGGATTCCTTCTTGTCTCTCTCTCTCTCTCTCTTTCTCGAGTGTAGCATCTCTCTGTGTCTCTCTCTGTCTGTCAAAGGAGCCTAGCTTCTCTTTCTCTCTCTGTTCTCCCTCTCTCAAAGTATTCCAGCATGTCTCTCCCTCTCTCTCTCTCTCTCTCAATGCAGCCTAGCATCTCCTTCTGTCTCTCTCATTCTCAATGGATCATAGTATTTCTCTCTCTCTCTCTCTCAAAGGAGACTACCATTTCTCTCTCTCTTTCTCTCACATTAGCCTAGCATGTCTCTCTCTCTCTCTTTCAATGGAGCCTTGGATCTCTTTCTCTGTCTATCTCTCTCTGTCTCTCAATGGAGACTAGCATCTCCATCTCTCTCTCTCTCTCTCTCAAAAAAGGCTAGCATCTCTCTCTCTATCTCTCGCTATCTCTCTCAAAGGAGACTAGCATTTCTCTCTCTCTCTTTCAGTGGCGCCTAGCATCGATCCCCCCTCTCTCTCACAAGGGAGTCTAGCACCTCTCACTCTCTCAAAGGAGACAGCATCTCTCTCTCAAAGGAGCCTAGCATCTCTCGCTCTGTATCTCTTCCTCTCAAAGGAGACTAGCATCTCTCTCTCAAAGGAGCCTTGCATATCTCTCCCTCTATCACTCTCTCTCAAAAGAGCCTAGCTTCTCAGACTCCCTCTTTCTCTCTTTATCAAAGGATCCTAGCCTCTCTCTCTCTCCCTCTCTCTCTCTCAAAGGAGCCTAGCGCCTCTCTCTCTCTCTCACTCTCCCCTTTCTCAAAGGAGGGTAGCATCTCTCTCTCTGTCTCTCAATGTTGATTAGTATTTCTCACTCTCTCAAAGGAGACTAGCATCTCTCTCTCTCTCAAAGGAGCCTAGCATCCAACTCTCTCTCTATCTCTCTCTTTCAAAGGACTCTGGCTTCTCTCTCTCTCTCTCTCTCTCTCTCTCTCTCTCTCTCTCTCTCTCTCTCTCTCTCTCTCTCTCCCTCAATGGAGCCTAACAGCACTCTCACTCACTCAAAGGATCCTAGCATCTCTCTCTCGCTCTCTCTCTCAAATGAGATTGGCAACTCTCTCTCTCACTCTCTCTTAATAGAGCCTAGCATCTCTCTTTTTCTCTCTCTCTCAAAGGAGCCAGCATCTCTCACTCCCTCTCTCTCTCTCTCTCTCACAAAGGAGCTTAGCATCTCCCTCTCACTCACTCTCTCTCAGAGGAGCCTAGCATCTCTCTCTGTATCCCTCTATCTCAAGGGAGACTAGCATCTCTCTCTCTCTCCCTCATCTTCACTCTTACGTTCAAAGGAGCCTAGCATCTCTCTCTCTCTATCTCTCTCTCTCCCTCTCAACGGATCCTCGCACCTCTCTCTCTCTCACAAAGAATCCTATCATTCAAATATATATCTCTCTCTCAAAGGAGTCTGACATCTGTATGCCTCTCACTCTAAGGAGCATAGCATCTCTCTTTATTTCTCTCTCAAAGGAGCCTAGCTTCACTCACTCTTTTTCTCCCTCTCTCAAAGGATCCTAGCATATCTCTCTTTCTCTCTCTCAAAGGTGCATAGCATTTCTCTCTCTCTCTCTCAAAGGAGCCTAGAACCACTCTCTCTCTCTCTTCAATGGAGCATAGCATCTCTCTCTCTCTCTCTCTCTCAAAGGAGCCTAGCATCTCTCTCTCTTTCAGTGGCGCCTAGCATCTCCCCCCTCTCTCTCTCACAACGGAGTCTAGCATCTCTCACTCTCTCAAAGGAGACAGCATCTCTCTCTCTCAAAGGAGCGTAGCATATCTCTCTCTGTATCTCTCTCTCTCAAAGGAGCCTTGCATTTCTCTCCCTCTCTCACTCTCTCTCAAAGGAGCCTAGCTTCTCAGTCTCTCTCTTTCTCTCTGTATCAAAGGATCCTAGCCCCTCTCTCTCTCTCCCTCTCTCTCACAAAGGAGACAAGCACCTCTCTCTCACTATCCCTTTCTCAAAGGAGGGTAGCATCTCTCTCTCTCTGTCTTTCAATGTTGCTTAGCATCTCTCTCTCTCTCAAAGGAGAGTAGCATCTCTCTCTCTTTCTCTCTCTCTCAATGGAGCCTTGAATCTCTCTCTCTCTCTCTCCATCATAAAGTAGCCTAGCATCACTCTCTCTCTATTTCTCTCTCTCTCAATGGAGCCTAGAATCTCCCTACCTCCCTCTCTCTCAAAGGAGCATAGCATCTCTCTCTCTCTCTCTCTCTCTCTCTCTCTCTCTCTCTCTCTCTCAAAGGAACATGGCTTATCTCTCTCTCTGTCTCAAAGGAGACTAGCATCTGTCTCTGTCTCTCTCAATGTAGCCTAGCATCTCTCTCTCTCTCAAAGGAGCCTAGCATCCAACTCTCTCTCTATCTCTCTCTTTCAAAGGACTCTGGCTTCTCTCTCTCTCTCTCTCTCTCTCTCTCTCTCACTAAGGAACATAGCTTCTATCTCCTACTCTCTCTGTCTCGCTCTCTTTCTCAAAGTAGCCTAGATTCTCTCTCTCTCTTTCTCCCTCTCTCAAAGGAGTCTAGCATGTCTCTATCTCTCTCTATCAGTGGAGATTGGCATCTCTCTCTCTGTATCTCTCTCTCTCAGAGGAGACTAGCATTTCTCTCTGTCTCAAAGGAGCCTAGCATCTCTCTTCTCTCTCTCTCTCTCTCAAAGTAGCCTAGCACATATATATCTCTCTTTTTCTCTCTCTCTCATTCAAGGGAGCCTACCGTCTCTCTCTCCCTGTCTCTCTCTCTCTCTCTCTCAAAGAGCCTAGCATCTCTCTTTCTCTGTCTCTCACAAACGATCCTTGCATCCAACACTTTCTCTCTCTCAAAGGACTCTGGCAGCTGTCTCTCCCTCTCTGTCTAAGGAATGTAGCATCTCTCTCTGTCTCTCTCTCTCTCACTCTCAAAGAATAGCTTCTCTCTATCTCTCTCCCTCTCTCAAAAGATTCTAACATGTCTCTCTCTCAATGGAGCCTAGAATCTCCCTCTATCTCTCTCATTCTCAAAGGAGCATAGTATTTCTCTCTCTCTCTCAAAGGAGACTAGCATTTCTTTCTCTTTCTCTCACATTAGCCTAGCATGTCTCTCTCTCTCTCTCTCTCTCAAAGGAGCCGTGGATCTCTCTCTCTCTCTGTATCTCTATCTCTCTTTCTAAATGGAGCCTAGCATCTCCCTCTCTCCCTCTCTCTCGCTCTCAATGGAGCATAGCATTTCTCCCTCTGTCTCTCTCAAAGGAGACAAGCGCCTCTCTCTCTCTTTCTCTCTCTCTCTTTCTCCAAAGATTCTGGCATCTCTCTGTCTCTCCCTCTCTCTCAAAGTAGTTGTGCATTACTCTCCCTCTCTCTCACACACTCTCTCTCTCTCTCTCAAAGTAGCCTAGATTCCCTCTCTCTGTTTCTCCCTCTGTCAAAGGAGTCTACCATATCTCTATCTCTCTCTATCAACTGAGCCTGGCATCTCTCTCTCCTTATCTCTGTCTCTCAAAGGAGACTATCATTTCCCTCTCTCTCTCAAAGGAGCCTAGCATTTCTCTTTCTCTCTCTCTCTCAAAGTAGCCTAGCATATCTCTCTCTCTATCTCGCAAAGTAGCCTAGAATCTATCTCTCTATCTCTCTCTTTCTCTCTCTCTCATTCAAGGGATCCTACCGTCTCTCCTTCTCTCTCTGTGTGTCTCTCAAAGGATCCTAGCATCTCTCTCTGTGTGTCTCTCACAAAGGGCTCTTGCATACAACTCTGTCTCTCTCTCTCAAAGGATTCCTTCTTGTCTCTCTCTCTCTCTCTCTTTCTCGAGTGTAGCATCTCTCTGTGTCTCTCTCTGTCTGTCAAAGGAGCCTAGCTTCTCTTTCTCTCTCTGTTTCTCCCTCTCTCAAAGTATTCCAGCATGTCTCTCCCTCTCTCTCTCTCTCTCTCAATGCAGCCTAGCATCTCCTTCTGTCTCTCTCATTCTCAATGGATCATAGTATTTCTCTCTCTCTCTCTCTCAAAGGAGACTACCATTTCTCTCTCTCTTTCTCTCACATTAGCCTAGCATGTCTCTCTCTCTCTCTTTCAATGGAGCCTTGGATCTCTTTCTCTGTCTATCTCTCTCTGTCTCTCAATGGAGACTAGCATCTCCATCTCTCTCTCTCTCTCTCTCAAAAAAGGCTAGCATCTCTCTCTCTATCTCTCGCTATCTCTCTCAAAGGAGACTAGCATTTCTCTCTCTCTCTTTCAGTGGCGCCTAGCATCGATCCCCCCTCTCTCTCACAAGGGAGTCTAGCACCTCTCACTCTCTCAAAGGAGACAGCATCTCTCTCTCAAAGGAGCCTAGCATCTCTTTCTCTGTATCTCTTCCTCTCAAAGGAGACTAGCATCTCTCTCTCAAAGGAGCCTTGCATATCTCTCCCTCTATCACTCTCTCTCAAAAGAGCCTAGCTTCTCAGACTCCCTCTTTCTCTCTTTATCAAAGGATCCTAGCCTCTCTCTCTCTCCCTCTCTCTCTCTCAAAGGAGCCTAGCGCCTCTCTCTCTCTCTCACTCTCCCTTTCTCAAAGGAGGGTAGCATCTCTCTCTCTGTCTCTCAATGTTGATTAGTATTTCTCACTCTCTCAAAGGAGACTAGCATCTCTCTCTCTCTCAAAGGAGCCTAGCATCCAACTCTCTCTCTATCTCTCTCTTTCAAAGGACTCTGGCTTCTCTCTCTCTCTCTCTCTCTCTCTCTCTCTCTCTCTCTCTCTCTCTCTCCCTCAATGGAGCCTAACAGCACTCTCACTCACTCAAAGGATCCTAGCATCTCTCTCTCGCTCTCTCTCTCAAATGAGATTGGCAACTCTCTCTCTCACTCTCTCTTAATAGAGCCTAGCATCTCTCTTTTTCTCTCTCTCTCAAAGGAGCCAGCATCTCTCACTCCCTCTCTCTCTCTCTCTCTCTCAAAGGAGCTTAGCATCTCCCTCTCACTCACTCTCTCTCAGAGGAGCCTAGCATCTCTCTCTGTATCCCTCTATCTCAAGGGAGACTAGCATCTCTCTCTCTCTCCCTCATCTTCACTCTTACGTTCAAAGGAGCCTAGCATCTCTCTCTCTCTATCTCTCTCTCTCCCTCTCAACGGATCCTCGCACCTCTCTCTCTCTCACAAAGAATCCTATCATTCAAATATATATCTCTCTCTCAAAGGAGTCTGACATCTGTATGCCTCTCACTCTAAGGAGCATAGCATCTCTCTTTATTTCTCTCTCAAAGGAGCCTAGCTTCACTCTCTCTTTTTCTCCCTCTCTCAAAGGATCCTAGCATATCTCTCTTTCTCTCTCTCAAAGGTGCATAGCATTTCTCTCTCTCTCTCTCAAAGGAGCCTAGAACCACTCTCTCTCTCTCTTCAATGGAGCATAGCATCTCTCTCTCTCTCTCTCTCTCAAAGGAGCCTAGCATCTCTCTCTCTTTCAGTGGCGCCTAGCATCTCCCCCCTCTCTCTCTCACAACGGACTCTAGCATCTCTCACTCTCTCAAAGGAGACAGCATATCTCTCTCTCAAAGGAGCGTAGCATATCTCTCTCTGTATCTCTCTCTCTCAAAGGAGCCTTGCATTTCTCTCCCTCTCTCACTCTCTCTCAAAGGAGCCTAGCTTCTCAGTCTCTCTCTTTCTCTCTGTATCAAAGGATCCTAGCCCCTCTCTCTCTCTCCCTCTCTCTCACAAAGGAGACAAGCACCTCTCTCTCACTATCCCTTTCTCAAAGGAGGGTAGCATCTCTCTCTCTCTGTCTTTCAATGTTGCTTAGCATCTCTCTCTCTCTCAAAGGAGAGTAGCATCTCTCTCTCTTTCTCTCTCTCTCAATGGAGCCTTGAATCTCTCTCTCTCTCTCCATCATAAAGTAGCCTAGCATCACTCTCTCTCTATTTCTCTCTCTCTCAATGGAGCCTAGAATCTCCCTACCTCCCTCTCTCTCAAAGGAGCATAGCATCTCTCTCTCTCTCTCTCTCTCTCTCTCTCTCTCAAAGGAGCATGGCTTATCTCTCTCTCTGTCTCAAAGGAGACTAGCATCTGTCTCTGTCTCTCTCAATGTAGCCTAGCATCTCTCTCTCTCTCAAAGGAGCCTAGCATCCAACTCTCTCTCTATCTCTCTCTTTCAAAGGACTCTGGCTTCTCTCTCTCTCTCTCTCTCTCTCTCTCTCTCTCTCTCTCTCACTAAGGAACATAGCTTCTATCTCCTACTCTCTCTGTCTCGCTCTCTTTCTCAAAGTAGCCTAGATTCTCTCTCTCTCTTTCTCCCTCTCTCAAAGGAGTCTAGCATGTCTCTATCTCTCTCTATCAGTGGAGATTGGCATCTCTCTCTCTGTATCTCTCTCTCTCAGAGGAGACTAGCATTTCTCTCTGTCTCAAAGGAGCCTAGCATCTCTCTTCTCTCTCTCTCTCTCTCAAAGTAGCCTAGCACATATATATCTCTCTTTTTCTCTCTCTCTCATTCAAGGGAGCCTACCGTCTCTCTCTCCCTGTCTCTCTCTCTCTCTCTCTCTCAAAGAGCCTAGCATCTCTCTTTCTCTGTCTCTCACAAACGATCCTTGCATCCAACACTTTCTCTCTCTCAAAGGACTCTGGCAGCTGTCTCTCCCTCTCTGTCTAAGGAATGTAGCATCTCTCTCTGTCTCTCTCTCTCTCACTCTCAAAGAATAGCTTCTCTCTATCTCTCTCCCTCTCTCAAAAGATTCTAACATGTCTCTCTCTCAATGGAGCCTAGAATCTCCCTCTATCTCTCTCATTCTCAAAGGAGCATAGTATTTCTCTCTCTCTCTCTCAAAGGAGACTAGCATTTCTTTCTCTTTCTCTCACATTAGCCTAGCATGTCTCTCTCTCTCTCTCTCAAAGGAGCCGTGGATCTCTCTCTCTCTCTGTATCTCTATCTCTCTTTCTAAATGGAGCCTAGCATCTCCCTCTCTCCCTCTCTCTCGCTCTCAATGGAGCATAGCATTTCTCCCTCTGTCTCTCTCAAAGGAGACAAGCGCCTCTCTCTCTCTTTCTCTCTCTCTCTTTCTCCAAAGATTCTGGCATCTCTCTGTCTCTCCCTCTCTCTCAAAGTAGTTGTGCATTACTCTCCCTCTCTCTCACACACTCCCTCTCTCTCTCTCAAAGTAGCCTAGATTCCCTCTCTCTGTTTCTCCCTCTGTCAAAGGAGTCTACCATATCTCTATCTCTCTCTATCAACTGAGCCTGGCATCTCTCTCTCCTTATCTCTGTCTCTCAAAGGAGACTATCATTTCCCTCTCTCTCTCAAAGGAGCCTAGCATTTCTCTTTCTCTCTCTCTCTCAAAGTAGCCTAGCATATCTCTCTCTCTATCTCGCAAAGTAGCCTAGAATCTATCTCTCTATCTCTCTCTTTCTCTCTCTCTCATTCAAGGGATCCTACCGTCTCTCCTTCTCTCTCTGTGTGTCTCTCAAAGGATCCTAGCATCTCTCTCTGTGTGTCTCTCACAAAGGGCTCTTGCATACAACTCTGTCTCTCTCTCTCAAAGGATTCCTTCTTGTCTCTCTCTCTCTCTCTTTCTCGAGTGTAGCATCTCTCTGTGTCTCTCTCTGTCTGTCAAAGGAGCCTAGCTTCTCTTTCTCTCTCTGTTTCTCCCTCTCTCAAAGTATTCCAGCATGTCTCTCCCTCTCTCTCTCTCTCTCTCAATGCAGCCTAGCATCTCCTTCTGTCTCTCTCATTCTCAATGGATCATAGTATTTCTCTCTCTCTCTCTCTCAAAGGAGACTACCATTTCTCTCTCTCTTTCTCTCACATTAGCCTAGCATGTCTCTCTCTCTCTCTTTCAATGGAGCCTTGGATCTCTTTCTCTGTCTATCTCTCTCTGTCTCTCAATGGAGACTAGCATCTCCATCTCTCTCTCTCTCTCTCTCAAAAAAGGCTAGCATCTCTCTCTCTATCTCTCGCTATCTCTCTCAAAGGAGACTAGCATTTCTCTCTCTCTCTTTCAGTGGCGCCTAGCATCGATCCCCCCTCTCTCTCACAAGGGAGTCTAGCACCTCTCACTCTCTCAAAGGAGACAGCATCTCTCTCTCAAAGGAGCCTAGCATCTCTTTCTCTGTATCTCTTCCTCTCAAAGGAGACTAGCATCTCTCTCTCAAAGGAGCCTTGCATATCTCTCCCTCTATCACTCTCTCTCAAAAGAGCCTAGCTTCTCAGACTCCCTCTTTCTCTCTTTATCAAAGGATCCTAGCCTCTCTCTCTCTCCCTCTCTCTCTCTCAAAGGAGCCTAGCGCCTCTCTCTCTCTCTCACTCTCCCTTTCTCAAAGGAGGGTAGCATCTCTCTCTCTGTCTCTCAATGTTGATTAGTATTTCTCACTCTCTCAAAGGAGACTAGCATCTCTCTCTCTCTCAAAGGAGCCTAGCATCCAACTCTCTCTCTATCTCTCTCTTTCAAAGGACTCTGGCTTCTCTCTCTCTCTCTCTCTCTCTCTCTCTCTCTCTCTCTCTCTCTCTCCCTCAATGGAGCCTAACAGCACTCTCACTCACTCAAAGGATCCTAGCATCTCTCTCTCGCTCTCTCTCTCAAATGAGATTGGCAACTCTCTCTCTCACTCTCTCTTAATAGAGCCTAGCATCTCTCTTTTTCTCTCTCTCTCAAAGGAGCCAGCATCTCTCACTCCCTCTCTCTCTCTCTCTCTCTCAAAGGAGCTTAGCATCTCCCTCTCACTCACTCTCTCTCAGAGGAGCCTAGCATCTCTCTCTGTATCCCTCTATCTCAAGGGAGACTAGCATCTCTCTCTCTCTCCCTCATCTTCACTCTTACGTTCAAAGGAGCCTAGCATCTCTCTCTCTCTCTATCTCTCTCTCTCCCTCTCAACGGATCCTCGCACCTCTCTCTCTCTCACAAAGAATCCTATCATTCAAATATATATCTCTCTCTCAAAGGAGTCTGACATCTGTATGCCTCTCACTCTAAGGAGCATAGCATCTCTCTTTATTTCTCTCTCAAAGGAGCCTAGCTTCACTCTCTCTTTTTCTCCCTCTCTCAAAGGATCCTAGCATATCTCTCTTTCTCTCTCTCAAAGGTGCATAGCATTTCTCTCTCTCTCTCTCAAAGGAGCCTAGAACCACTCTCTCTCTCTCTTCAATGGAGCATAGCATCTCTCTCTCTCTCTCTCTCTCAAAGGAGCCTAGCATCTCTCTCTCTTTCAGTGGCGCCTAGCATCTCCCCCCTCTCTCTCTCACAACGGACTCTAGCATCTCTCACTCTCTCAAAGGAGACAGCATATCTCTCTCTCAAAGGAGCGTAGCATATCTCTCTCTGTATCTCTCTCTCTCAAAGGAGCCTTGCATTTCTCTCCCTCTCTCACTCTCTCTCAAAGGAGCCTAGCTTCTCAGTCTCTCTCTTTCTCTCTGTATCAAAGGATCCTAGCCCCTCTCTCTCTCTCCCTCTCTCTCACAAAGGAGACAAGCACCTCTCTCTCACTATCCCTTTCTCAAAGGAGGGTAGCATCTCTCTCTCTCTGTCTTTCAATGTTGCTTAGCATCTCTCTCTCTCTCAAAGGAGAGTAGCATCTCTCTCTCTTTCTCTCTCTCTCAATGGAGCCTTGAATCTCTCTCTCTCTCTCTCCATCATAAAGTAGCCTAGCATCACTCTCTCTCTATTTCTCTCTCTCTCAATGGAGCCTAGAATCTCCCTACCTCCCTCTCTCTCTCTCAAAGGAGCATAGCATCTCTCTCTCTCTCTCTCTCTCTCTCTCTCTCTCTCTCTCAAAGGAGCATGGCTTATCTCTCTCTCTGTCTCAAAGGAGACTAGCATCTGTCTCTGTCTCTCTCAATGTAGCCTAGCATCTCTCTCTCTCTCAAAGGAGCCTAGCATCCAACTCTCTCTCTATCTCTCTCTTTCAAAGGACTCTGGCTTCTCTCTCTCTCTCTCTCTCTCTCTCTCTCTCTCTCTCTCTCTCTCACTAAGGAACATAGCTTCTATCTCCTACTCTCTCTGTCTCGCTCTCTTTCTCAAAGTAGCCTAGATTCTCTCTCTCTCTTTCTCCCTCTCTCAAAGGAGTCTAGCATGTCTCTATCTCTCTCTATCAGTGGAGATTGGCATCTCTCTCTCTGTATCTCTCTCTCTCAGAGGAGACTAGCATTTCTCTCTGTCTCAAAGGAGCCTAGCATCTCTCTTCTCTCTCTCTCTCTCTCAAAGTAGCCTAGAACATATATATCTCTCTTTTTCTCTCTCTCTCATTCAAGGGAGCCTACCGTCTCTCTCTCCCTGTCTCTCTCTCTCTCTCTCAAAGAGCCTAGCATCTCTCTTTCTCTGTCTCTCACAAACGATCCTTGCATCCAACACTTTCTCTCTCTCAAAGGACTCTGGCAGCTGTCTCTCCCTCTCTGTCTAAGGAATGTAGCATCTCTCTCTGTCTCTCTCTCTCTCACTCTCAAAGAATAGCTTCTCTCTATCTCTCTCCCTCTCTCAAAAGATTCTAACATGTCTCTCTCTCAATGGAGCCTAGAATCTCCCTCTATCTCTCTCATTCTCAAAGGAGCATAGTATTTCTCTCTCTCTCTCTCAAAGGAGACTAGCATTTCTTTCTCTTTCTCTCACATTAGCCTAGCATGTCTCTCTCTCTCTCTCTCAAAGGAGCCGTGGATCTCTCTCTCTCTCTGTATCTCTATCTCTCTTTCTAAATGGAGCCTAGCATCTCCCTCTCTCCCTCTCTCTCGCTCTCAATGGAGCATAGCATTTCTCCCTCTGTCTCTCTCAAAGGAGACAAGCGCCTCTCTCTCTCTTTCTCTCTCTCTCTTTCTCCAAAGATTCTGGCATCTCTCTGTCTCTCCCTCTCTCTCAAAGTAGTTGTGCATTACTCTCCCTCTCTCTCACACACTCTCTCTCTCTCTCTCAAAGTAGCCTAGATTCCCTCTCTCTGTTTCTCCCTCTGTCAAAGGAGTCTACCATATCTCTATCTCTCTCTATCAACTGAGCCTGGCATCTCTCTCTCCTTATCTCTGTCTCTCAAAGGAGACTATCATTTCCCTCTCTCTCTCAAAGGAGCCTAGCATTTCTCTTTCTCTCTCTCTCTCAAAGTAGCCTAGCATATCTCTCTCTCTATCTCGCAAAGTAGCCTAGAATCTATCTCTCTATCTCTCTCTTTCTCTCTCTCTCATTCAAGGGATCCTACCGTCTCTCCTTCTCTCTCTGTGTGTCTCTCAAAGGATCCTAGCATCTCTCTCTGTGTGTCTCTCACAAAGGGCTCTTGCATACAACTCTGTCTCTCTCTCTCAAAGGATTCCTTCTTGTCTCTCTCTCTTTCTCGAGTGTAGCATCTCTCTGTGTCTCTCTCTGTCTGTCAAAGGAGCCTAGCTTCTCTTTCTCTCTCTGTTTCTCCCTCTCTCAAAGTATTCCAGCATGTCTCTCCCTCTCTCTCTCTCTCTCTCAATGCAGCCTAGCATCTCCTTCTGTCTCTCTCATTCTCAATGGATCATAGTATTTCTCTCTCTCTCTCTCTCAAAGGAGACTACCATTTCTCTCTCTCTTTCTCTCACATTAGCCTAGCATGTCTCTCTCTCTCTCTTTCAATGGAGCCTTGGATCTCTTTCTCTGTCTATCTCTCTCTGTCTCTCAATGGAGACTAGCATCTCCATCTCTCTCTCTCTCTCTCTCTCAAAAAAGGCTAGCATCTCTCTCTCTATCTCTCGCTATCTCTCTCAAAGGAGACTAGCATTTCTCTCTCTCTCTTTCAGTGGCGCCTAGCATCGATCCCCCCTCTCTCTCACAAGGGAGTCTAGCACCTCTCACTCTCTCAAAGGAGACAGCATCTCTCTCTCTCAAAGGAGCCTAGCATCTCTCTCTCTGTATCTCTCCCTCTCAAAGGAGACTAGCATCTCTCTCTCAAAGGAGCCTTGCATATCTCTCCCTCTATCACTCTCTCTCAAAAGAGCCTAGCTTCTCAGACTCCCTCTTTCTCTCTTTATCAAAGGATCCTAGCCTCTCTCTCTCTCCCTCTCTCTCTCTCAAAGGAGCCTAGCGCCTCTCTC